>NW_026732728.1:0-263580 GCF_028476545.2 Physella acuta | reverse complement strand
CTACCTGACATCTGACAAGCCCACCCGCCCACCAGCCCACTACACAACACTAAAGTACCACAAGTGCCAGAGACAGATCGGGCCCTGAAAATTGGATGTAAAGCAATCTTCTTTTGTCCGATCTTTTTTTTTTAATGTGTCGCGTCTCCACCACACGGCCATTCTTCTCTAATTTTTTTACATTTATTTCTCCCAAAGCACTTTATTTTCTCAGGCCGTCGGTCCCTCCCTTACCTACCCATTGTCCCCCCCCCCCACCCCCACCCCCCACCCCCACCCTGGGAGCAGGAAATTGCCAATCCGCTGGGCGCTTTGACTCCCTGATGCAATCAGTCTACCTCTCTTCTGCTCCGTTCTGCCTCCATGCTAGAAGACCGCTAAGGGAGATCACTGAAAAGAATATTGGGACTCCGGACATTTTTTTCCCCCTTTCGTCCCTCAAAGACCGCCATTAATTATTCATAAGGTCGTGAAATTGTGAGCCATTAATAGTCAACACGATTAAGTTTTCTTTTTCAAGTTTGAAGAGATTAATCCGCGCAGGGGGGTTAACCTAGTGATACCATCTTTAGCGGTGACATCTTAAGACCGATTTATTTAAACGGGAGTCACGTGATGAGTTGTTGGAGGTTCTAGACAAGCAGTTACTAAACTAATAGGGGAAGTAAACGGGAAAATATGAGTACACAACCCAGTAAATCTTATCCAAGTTTTTAGCTTTAATGTCGGACTTAGGAAATGTAAATAACCAAAACTTAATCTAAAATGTCTAGTCCCTGTCGTTTTGAATGTCAGAAAGTTCAGAATCTATCAACTATAATTTGTAAACTGGTCACATGACTTAGGATATAAATTGTCAAATCAACAAATGTTGGGTTTACAGTAAATCTTCTGACGAAATTATTTGACCCAATAATCTTCAGGTCAAATCGACTGAGATGAATATTATTATGTGTGTCCCAAACTTTGAGATCTATAAGCGTGATGATCTTTATCCAATCTCTAGCGTTGGAAGCTAGACCAATCTGTAGAACAGGAGTCGAACCGTGGGAACTAAATATCTGGCAACCTGAAAGACCGATCAGTTTCTTGCAGATGGTTGGTCCCTGATGTATGCAGGTTCTTGCAGATGGTGGTCCCTGATGTATGCAGGTTCTTGCAGATGGTGGTCCCTGGTGTATGCAGGTTCTTGCAGCTGTGGTACCTGATGTCAGCAGGTTCTTGCAGGATGGTTGTTCTGATGTCAACAGAGTTGCCAGCTTTGGTTCATTGCTCAAATCTCTCTAGTCACAGGGGGTCAGTTAGAAATTCCACGAGGCCAATCAGCAATTTGTTGAAATCATTCGGGTTGTCAACGGCGGCTACATTCTAAATATTTCATGACTCAAGCTGGCTACATTCATTTAACGTCTTGCTTGCTCCTAGGATGGAGATGAAGAGGGGGGGGGGGGGGGCTTTGTGTGACGTTGTGAAATTGGGTAGATGGATGGAAAGTGTTTAAAAACAGACTCATCTTATTTTGGCTATTTTATTTTTTTATTTTTGATGCGATAAGTGTTCAATCATCACAAATAAAAATGACGTCATATATGGACGCCTACTTCGATGTAGAGAGTTTTTATAATTATCAGCGTTTTGTTACATGTGTTTTGTGGGGCTGAACTATTAGCACTCGACTTAATAAGATCGGCTGCCCTGATTTACCACATTTGTGGACATTTGTTTTACGTTCTGCAGAAGACAAGCAGACGTAACTCAACTAATGGAAGAGCCCAAGTGTGACGTAAGCCTGACCGGAAGTAAGATCACGTTCAGCTGATCGCGTCTGCCGGCAGAGAGATGTTTAGAGTGGATTACGACTGTAGTTGGTTAATTTTCTTGAGTCGATTGAGACCCACGGGCCAAGGAGAAATCCTAATGTAAATAGACACCGGAAATGAAGATGGGTTACCCTAGCCCCTAGCTCAGCTGCCGGTTTAATTTACGGAGTCCATTATAGAATTACGGCCCTTTACAAGTTTTCATTTTCAACCGATTTCTTGACGTTCCTCAATTCGAGGGTTTGCTGAAGTGGGAAATTCGGTAAAACTGATTTAAAAAGAAATTAAAAGCTATTGTTTTAATTAAAATGATTAATTTTTATTAATAACTAAATTTTTAATGAAAAACCTATTTTTTTTAAAACCTAAAACTAATTGTTTTTATAGGAAACTTAAATGTTTTTTTTTTTCAATAAAATTGTTTTAAATTGAAACTGAATGCTTTTAATCACATCTGATTGCCTTTAATTGAACAAGACTGTTTTGAATTAAAATTATTGTTTTTAGTTGTCGAACATCAGTTAGGGTTAAAGTTAGCATCGCGTAGTTTTAAGCCATTTATGTATATAGCTGGCTTAAATCGATCAAAATAAATACCCCACAACGTTAAAGATTATGAAAACAGTTATCACAATCAGTTTGACACACATTAAAATGGCTAGAAGTTTTCGTGAATTATAATTTTGATTAAAAATTGTAGGCATTAAATTACAAACAAAAATTCAGTTCGCCATCTAGCTTCTTCCATACATTTTAGTTCAATGACAAATCAAATACGATTTTAAAAAATCTCCGACTAATTACATTACTAGCGATCAATTAGATCGATCAATTGTATTATTGTTGTTTACCTGTATATGTCGGCTACGTTTAGCTTGTCTAGTCGGGGCAATGTGCTGCTACCGTTTGGTTCCTTTCACCTCAACCTAATGACGTCAACAACAGCCGATACCTGGGACTTCAACCAGTTTCTTTTAGGCCTCTCTTCGGGGTCAGGGGGGGGGGGGGGGGGGGGGGGGCGGGCATTGTCCCTTCCCTCCTTCCCTTGCCGGGTGATCTGTTTAATGCTACTACCCTTCCGGAAGTTTTAAGTGCCCACCCCCCACCTCCAAATATATATGAAATAAACCCTCGTTTTAAGCATGAAATAAAATGAACAGTAATTATTAATTACGTGTAATGTGTTGTTATTGTTTAATTTGCTTGAGCACTCACTGACCGTACAGTGACCGCTGGAGTTCTGTACACATTTAAGAGGGTGTTCGATTTTTTTTCTAAAGTTGTCGGCCCATTTCACTAAGGCTCCAACCATCATGGCGCAAGTCATAAAGTCACGTATTGGGACGTCTCAAGTCATAAAGTCATGTATAGAGACGTATCAAGTCATAAAGTCACGTATTGGGACGTATCAAGTCATAAAGTCACGTATTGGGACGTATCAAGTCATAAAGTATCTCTCTCTCTCTCTGACGCTCTTTGCCTATCACTGTCTTTCTCTCTCCCTTTCTCTCTATCTCCCTTTCTCGCTGTCTCTTTCTCTCTCTCTCTCTCCATATCAAGACGTCAGTAACGGCTATGCAGTTCCCATAACGAGCTATTGTTCTCCCCGCCTATGCCTGATATCGCGTGCTAGCACACAAAGCACGTCTGCTTCAGAATCCCATCCTAAAAAACTACATACGCACAGGATTTATTTTTTCCCGTCACAAAAGTTCAGAAATATTTTTTTTTCTTCACGGGAAAAAAAAATAGAAAAAATAAAATTCTTTTTTTTTGTTTGAAATAAATCAGTAAATATAAAATGATGCTTGATTGCAAATCAAAACAATGTTGAATTGTATTACTTTGTCTTACTCAAATTTCAGAAATATCTCATGCGTTTATGCTAATTTGAACGCTAACGCCTATTAAAGATTATTTTGTTTTTTTATGAGGAGGGGGTATTTATTTTGAATTGTATTGTATTTTAAAGGTCTTAAAACCCCTTCTTTTATTAAAATCTGAAGAGTTATTCACCCGCTTTTTATTCAGACGCACTGTAGTTGTCAATAAAGTCTAAATAAAAAAAGCCAACTTTTATCGATGTGAATTGTGTTATGGCATTAAGTAAACAAGCACAGCGGATATATTTTGTTTTTACATCTGACGGTAAAAATGCCTGAACAGAACCAAATCGAAACGTACGCCGGTTAGTTTAATATTTTATGCAGCTTTTAAGGCCATTTTTAAAAAGCAATGAACCATTTTATTCTCTGCGTTGATTGTGTGTGTGTGTGGGGGGGGGGGGGCATACATAAATGACGTCATGTTTTTTATGGATTTTTACCTCCCCTCCACCATCGTCACATATTGTCACACAAAAAATAGACTCCCCACTCATAAATTGACATTACAGCATACAATCCACTCAAATAGTCGTTTTTTAAGCATTGATTTTTTTGTTTCTAAAATATTTGCTGAAGTCGGTCAACATTCAGTATATACTAATCGATTTCATTTATAATTGACAAAAAACACCCTTTTCGGAAACGCGAAATAAAGGCGAAAACTGTAACATTAGCTTTTAACATTCAAAAGTGTCGTGACACTGAGACACATTTCGTCGTCACACATCGTCACGAAATTTCGACCTCCCCCTCCCTCCCACTAGGAGTGTGACGTAGTTTATGGAAGACCTTTATATGACATGTAAAACACGCAAATACACACACACATACACACACACACACACACATAATATATATATATATATATATATATATATATATATATATATATATATATATATATATATATATATATATATGTAGTTGTATTGTGCAGCTTAAATGAAGTTTACTGTACGATAGTGCAGCAAGTTCATCAGTAATCAATATATTACGCTATATTTTTAAAACATCTCCTATACGGTATGAAACTAATGCCCATCAGCCGGTGAACCGTATGTGGTAGACTTATGATACTTTATGTGATTACCCCAGCACTGGATGAACTTCCATCAATAAGTATTAGCTATATCAATGACATACATCTTGGACATACATCCTAAAACTACATCCAAAACACACAGCAAAGACATGCATTTTGAAAAATGTGTAGAATATCGGATATAAATATTGTACAAACATTTTGAAAATATGTGAAACGATATACATCTAGTATGTACAGAGTACATATACCATGAAAATATGTATGGGACATAGATCTAGAACATACACTAGTACCTAAATCTAAGGCAAGTATCCCGGGATATTTAGCTAGTCAATACATCGAGAACATACATCTAGCACATACATCTTGGACAAACATTTAAAACACATCTATGATATGCCTACATCTAGGACCTACATCTAGGACCTACATCTAGTACATACATTTAAAACATACATTAAAACATACTTATGTTATAATTATAAGGTCGACATTAGAGACATACATTTAGTACATAAATGTAAAACATACATCTATGACATAAATTCAGGACCTACATCTACACCTAAGTAAACACAATTCTCACCAAGTCGAACGTCATACCATCGCTACAGACTTAGGTCTGGAAGATTTGTCTCCCCTATCGAAAGTAACCCTGATGTGAGCGATTTCTCTCCCCTGAATAACGATAGATCTACTTTTATGTGAGCGGTTTGTCTCCCCTGACTCGAGTATCTCTGATGTAAGGGTGACATGTACTATTGATCGACCACCCATTCCCCCCCCCCCCCTCTACTCCCCCTCCTTTTTCCAACTTCTGCACGCCATTTTCTCTGGTTAACTGTAAACCAGCTATATCCGTATTCTGAACATAACATCCATTTTCTAATGCTGTTCGGTATACGAGCAAGAACAATACTCATTGTTTTAGATGCACATCTGCTTCGTGCAGAGTTTAACAGCCCAGTTAAAAAAAGAAAAAAATTGAAAAAGAAGAAATAACAAGAAAAAAAAAAGAAATGTGCATGAAAAAAAAAAGAAAAGGAAATGCACTAAGAAAAAAACCGTATTGAATGTTGTAAAACAAAATATATTTAAAAATAATAATTCGTCTATAGTAGGTGTAAACAACAGCTTGAAAACGCTGCTCGCCTGAAGATGTTATTGAATATCCTGTCGTAAAAACCTTTGAATAATTTACACAAACGGAACATTCAAATCAACGTTGTTATCAGCAGCCTGTCAAAGTTCTAGACGAAGGTGTCGCAGTTTCTTGCGTGTGTTCTTCAGGTTTTCCATCGATTGGGTGTCACACTTCCTTTCAGCTTGACGCAAAACTTATGGACTACAAAACACTAGCAACTGTCTGTTGCAGGTACGTATTGTCTGTAGATGACAACCTAGCAACTGTCTGATGTAGGTCGGTATTGTCAGTAGATGAAAAACTAGCAGCTGTCTGTCAAAAGTATATGCGTGTTGACATCACACAACTAACTGGCAATAATAGCAGCACATATCTAAGTTCGCGAGAGCTAGACTTAAGCCACACAATATATATATATTATATGTATGTATATATATATATATATATATATATATATATATATATATATATATATATATATATATATATATATATATATACATATATATATATAATTATATATATAATATATATATATACATATATATATATATAATATATATATATATATATATATATATATATATATATATACATATATATATATATATATATATATATATATATATATATATATATATATATATATATATATATATATATATTATATATATATATATATATATATGTATATATATAGGTCTATATATTTAATAATACACACACATATATATATATATATATATATATATATATATATATATATATATATATATATATATATATATATATATATATATATATTTATATATATATATATATATATATATATCATCGAAAGGTAAAGATATAATTTTCGGCCTAGGATATCGCTGCCTGCTTCCCCCTCCCATAGATCAATCATCACCACACCTCAGATTCCCGCCCCGACATAAGAGCAGCCAACTAAAGTTCTTGTTTTTAACAAAGCCGAGGTAATGAAACGAATAGCGAGGATAAAAATCCATTCCTCGCCTCCTGCCCTGCTCCATTAGAAGACAATCACCTCTAGCAGGGGCAGGAGCAGTGCAAGCGGCACCGGATCAAATATCGCTTGGCGCAGGTTCAAGCTCGCTGAGACTTTTTTAGCAGACGTCGCGGTTCTGTTGCGGACGTAGGCAGACGAGAAAGGGGGGGGGGGGGGGTTCTTGCAGACTTTGAAGACGCAGGAATTCGACAAGTTATGGGGTGATAGAAGTAGGTGCAGCAGATCAGCAGATGGTGAGATAATGACGTGGGGGAAATGATAAACGTTGAGCCAGGGTCGAGATATAGAAATAAACAAGAAAATATATTTTTGTGTTACAGTCTCTGCTATGATTGGACCCAACAACTCGAGAAACCAGAATGTCAAAGTGTAGACCGTGCTCAAGTCATCAGGAGCTAAAATTGCCGCCATTATTTAGTCGTTAGTTGCGTTTTTTAAAAGTTTGTTCCAACGTGAAGTTTTAGGCTAAACCAGAATGGGTGTACTCAGCCTTTATACAGGTGCTAATATAATGCTAGGGTTGTTGTCCTTGTGCACAGTTGAGCACATGTGCTTCTCATGGTAACAGCTACATGACGACTCAGTAGCGAAATATTTGCTTAATATTATAAATTAGTTTCATTCCTTTCTTCAACGGGCATAATAGTCTAGAACAAAAACTTCAACAAAACCATGTTTACATTCATCAACCGGTCAAACACACAGGAACAAACCAAAAACTTTCAACAAAAGCACCTGCACAATAACCCTTCTGTAAATATACTGAACAAAACGATAAACAAAACCCTTACACAAAAAACAAAAACCTTAACAAGAAACCCTGTTACAAAAAGCCCGGACATAAAATCCATTTTGACGTTTAAGTTTTGCCGCTTCCTGAGTGTGCAAGTTTCTTAGAGACTTTTCTTCTTAGGTGCTAAGCAATAGGCGCAAGGCATTTCTTCTCTACTCAGTTTTATTTTACGTTATTATACTTTTTTTAATATGTTCACTTCTCATTGGTAGAAAATCTAGTAACAGTGTACATACACAAAATATCATTTAAATGCTCTACTTTATTGTATACCCTCACTTCTCATTTCAAATGGAAGTGTACACTCGCTAAAAATACAATCGTTGTGGTTGATAAAGGGTCTATCACACAAACACATTTAGAAAGAAATGTAAAATGGGTTAGATATTTGTACATATAGATAGTGTCGGGAAAATACTCAGCAGGAAATATCGATCAAATCGAAAGTTCACAAAAATCTGTAAAGGAGATGAAAAAAGAAAGGAAAAAAAAAGGATTTTGGCTATTGAGTTTACGTTAAGCATTTTTTAAACATATAAAAACAGGAGACGAAAGGTTAAAATAACTTTAAGAATACATGTTAAAAGAATTATAAGAACATCGCATACGTATGTATACAAATTTTAGCAATTCTGTAACAAGATTGTATAATAAAGTCTTGTAAAGATCAGGTAATGATATACTGGTGATGGTAGTGTGAGATCTATGGGTAGTGGGTGATCACGAGATGGGTTGGTGTGGGTGGAACATGGGGTGGATGTATGTAGAGTGTATTATGTTTAAGGCGTTCATGTATTGTTGTGTGGGGTTGTGTTTGTGCGCTGATAAGTGGGGTAGTTGGCTGTCAAGTACAAATGTGGTGTTTGCATGCGATGATGTGTGTGGTGTTCCTGGTGAGTGTGGTGTGTGGCTGGGTATGTGGCTGATAAATGTGGTGTGTGCATTCGATGCTGTGTGGTGTTCCTGGTAAGTGTGGTGTAAGGCTGGTGTATGTAGCTGACAAATGTGGCATGTGGCTGCAATGCTGTGTGGTATGTGGCTGTAATACTGTGTGGTATGTGGTTGTAATACTGTGTGGTTTGTGGTTGTAATACTGTGTGGTATGTGGTTGTAATACTGTGTGGTATGTGGTTGTAATATTGTGTGGTATGTGGTTGTAATACTGTGTGGTATGTGGTTGTAATATTGTGTGGTATGTGGTTGTAATACTGTGTGGTATGTGGTTGTAATGCTATGGACGGTGTTCCTGATGCTTGTGGCATGTGGCTGTGATGTTGTGTGGTATGTGGTTGTAATACTGTGTGGTATGTGGTTGTAATACTGTGTGGTATGTGGTTGTAATACTGTGTGGTATGTGGTTGTAATACTGTGTGGTATGTGGTTGTAATACTGTGTGGTATGTGGTTGTAATACTGCTACATGACTATGAGTTTCGCTCAGCTACCCCATTCTTGTGACGTGCGATTGTCACAACAATTCCTTTGACCCAGTCTCCAGGTCACGTGGGTGCCACCCATTCCTTGTCTTAGCGCTCGTGTAATTAAATATCTTGATGAATGCCGCTCTGTTTTAATGAGATGGTTTTTTATCTGTCAACCTGGACGCCGCGTGCAATATATGACATCATATTCGTGGCTCGGGTGTTGCGGGGTTGCGTGTTTTAACACATCATCCATGAGTGATGCGTTCAAACATTCACACAACTTTCTAGTTCAATTCATGAGTGATGTATTCAAACAATTTTAATTTGTCAATATCAGTTTGGACATATTTTTATAAACAGTTAACTGTATATAATATATGTCATTTTATCTGTATTTATTATTTAACTATTAATTCGTTATTTATTGATCTAAAATATTATTTTGAAATCAACCATTCAGCAGTTTAGTATTGATCCAAATTTTTCGATACCACAGCCTATTTGAGCGGGCATTAATACAAATAATCAGTATAGTATGACACTTATTACATGGACATTTAAAATCTAAGATCCAAACTATAGGAAACAATAAAAAAAAAACAACAAGTAGGCTGTTACTATAAATAGTATTAACATTTATAATTGTAAAAATCAACTTCAAATATTTTAAAAGATTTTGACATTAGACGATGACATTGTTGAAACCATTGTGATCAATGCTCATCGATAAGTCTATGTTATTCAAGCAAAAAAATCCTTGAGGCTGAAGTAAATTCGAAAGTGAGCATTTTTAAATATTAAAATGTGCAAGTCGGCTTTGTGATCAAAGAACATAGTCCATACAGAAGTGTGTAAGCCTATATAGTTCCAGATTTTAAATACGTATTACTATTTAACTTCTACTCATATAACATTACCTCAATATATAACAGTAGTACCCTATATAACAGCAGCACCCTCAAAAGTCGTTACCCTAGTCATATAACATTACCTCAAGATATAACAGTATCACCCTCTATAACAATAGCACCCTATATATTATTAGCACCCTATATAACAGTAGCACCCTCATAAGTCGCTACCCTAAACACCAAAGTCATATCGGGGTGGAAAAAAAAATGTGTTCACCTTTTTCATTTTTCTCACAGTGAAATTGAACATGTCCCAGCATGCCGTGGTTTTATTTTCAATCAATTTCAGAGAAAAAAAAACTCAACACACAAAAGCCAATTAAATATTTTAAATTTAAAAAGACTTTTCTTAAACCGATGTTGTTTTTTTTTTTAAATTCATCAATATTTTATAATGTGGCGTGAGTAATGAATCGCAAAGTTCATTAATTGAATGATTGATGTTAATTTCCCGACTCAAGAAATTCTCGGGGGTCCAGTTGGGTTAACTCCCCTTTGTGAGGGGGAAACACAGGAGAGCTAGCGAGCAATTGTTCCTTTCCGTGTGGGTTGTCGGCCTTTTCGCGCTTTAGTGATTAAAGGAACAGAGATTGCTTCACATCCTTCAACTGCCAGTCATAGTTTTTGTTTGTTTTGTGTACAATAGAACAGGGGTGGGGCAGGGAGTACCACGCACGGGTGCAGGAAATTAAAATTAAATTTATTTTTAAAACCGAACAATGGTCATAGCGTGATGATGGTGAAAATGGAGGAATTGGTTTCGAATTTCGTGAAATAACCAGACACGTCAAATTGCAATTACTGAGCTTTCGAATACTCGTGCATGACCAGAAATTCTATAAATAATGCATCAACCCGTTACAAAGACAAAAGTATTAAAAATAAACATGTTTGGGCCTGCCGAAGTGAGCAGTACATTTTACTAACCAAGACTAGAACAAGTTAGAAACAAGCACAGCCACCTGAGATCAAGTGGATTCTTAGAACTACGTGGTTGAATGGTAACCCGAAAGTCTCGAGTTCGAATCCGAATTTTAGTCAGTTGAACGTCCCAGAGTCCACCAATCTCTAATGGGTACCTAACTCACGTGAGATAAAGTCAGAGCCCCCCCCCCCCCCCGAAGAAAGTCTACCGGCCCCCAACCCCCGAAAATTTCAAGTGCCCCCCCCCCCCCCCCCGGAGAAAAAAGTCTGGAAGAAACACTGGGTAAAGTAAAGGCCGCTGGACATAGTGCTGATGGCATTATCCTTTCATTCGCCGAGGTCACAGAAACAGGTGAACTCTACTTCATTTGCCCACGGCCCGACAGGTTCAAACATGGACTTTACTTCCCTTGAAGGGGATTCAAAGTTATGCTACGGATAACAATAACTAACTTATTCCTCTTGATTTTTCATGAAATTTAAGTTTTGTGGATCAACATTCTCTTAGCGTAAAAAGACGGCCCCTTTCTTTCTGAAAAAGTTATAGACAAATTCTGAAAGAGACGAAAACATTTCTCCTCCCATCTGTAAAATCATTTTCTTGACCCCCTAAAGAAAACCATAAAATTTTCTTTCTATCCCTTGTGCCTGTCCTTATTGGCGAATTTCTACATCCACCAATGCTTGCAAGCAGATAAGGTTTATTTGGAATACATTATAATCTATTGATTTTAAAATATGATGGATGGTGCTTCTGATTAAATTTTGACTCAGCGAAAGCGACAGGGTCGATTCAGAAGGGGGGGGGGGGGGATTCGTTGAACCATCTTTATGTACCTCAGTTCAGGGAGGGACCTTCATCAAACGTTCACTTTGTTTGCAGAGCGCGCTTGTCAAAGAGTCATCGATGGAGGATCTTCTTAAAATTTTGTGAACAGATTTATGATGTGGTTAATGCAAACGTATCACATTTTCAAATGTGACTAATGATATTTAAAATTGTGACTGTTTTATATCTGTGGTGAGTCGTGGTGAGAACGTGTGAAGGCTTTAAGGTGACGCACCTTTCATGGGTGACTGAAATAAACCGGGGGGGGGTGAGTAAATGCAGCTGGGCTAACCATACAACACCTACGAATGTCTGAATTACAGAAACATTGGAGTTGGACTATGCCTGAATCTAGTGGCGTAGGCAGGGGGGGGGGTTAGGGGGGGTCATAACCCCCACCCCCCATAGACCCTTCGGTATATATATAAAGTATGAGGGGGGTGTACATCGAAAGCTTGTCCGCGGGTAAAAAATTGGAACCCCCCCCCCCCCTTGAGACGATCCTGGCAACGCCACTGCCTGAATCACAGAAACATTGGAGTTGGAAATGCGTGAATCACAGAAACATTGGAGTTGGACTATGCCTAAATCACAGAAACATTGGCGTTGGACTATGCCTAAATCACAGAAACATTGGAGTTGGACTATGCCTAAATCACAAAAACATTGGAGTTGGAAATGCGTGAATCACAAAAACATTGGAGTTGGAAATGCGTGAATCACAGAAACATTGGAGTTGGACTATGCCTAAATCACAGAAACATTGGCGTTGGACTATGCCTAAATCACAGAAACATTGGAGTTGGACTATGCCTAAATCACAGAAACATTGGAGTTGGACTATGCCTAAATCACAGAAACATTGGAGTTGGACTATGCCTAAATCACAGAAACATTGGAGTTGGACTATGCCTAAATCACAGAAACATTGGAGTTGGACTATATCAGCCATGTCGTATAAATATATCCGGAATGACTTACATTAGCCAGAATATTATATCTAGTTATCTAAAACAATCAGGTTTACTAAAATATTTCTTGTATTGCGTGTGTGTGTCTAGAACTAGTTTACATTTAACGTAAATCTGGTTTTATTATCTCAGAAAAAAAGTGTATTATATTCGATATTCAACATGACTTGAGTATGGAATGATGACAGCTAATGTCTACACAAGAATTTGCGTGTTTTAACGTTACTTTTGGTGAAATCGCTGTTACTTAAATGACTTCATTTTTAATACTAATAGAAACTATGAAGCTTTTGTAGCATCACATAAGAAAGTTTGGAGGCTCCTAAATGTTGTGGACCACAGACAGACTGCCTAATTAGCCCTCCCCACTTCACCATACAGCCACAGCTAATTAATGAGTAATTGATTTACTATGTATCAAATGTTTTATAGTATTTTATCACGTTGTATTTAATTTTATTGAAACTGATTAAAGGGGAAAAAAATATCAAAAGGTGTCGTAAAAATCAAGCACCAGTTGAGTAGAGGCCATCAGATTCTCAACGCATCGTTCTGATTGGTTACTTGTGCTGCAAACATCCGGGCAGCTCCTGTCGAGAATTTTAATTAACTTCACCCTTGCTTCTGATCTCGCCTCACTGATTTATTTCTGGGCTGAATTACAGCCGGAGTTACGGCCCCTATTGAATTACCTCCAGGGTTGCGGTTCCTATTGTTACAGCGTTAAAACAATGCTCTCGCAACTAAAAAATGGGAAAATCAATTTCAAACTTGTTTTTTTTTTTTTTAAATCACGTAGCAACAAAAGTAGCCATCTTTGTTTTGAATAGAAATCGGACTTTATAAAATGAAGATCGCAACAGTAATTTGGCGAATGTTACACCGCTAAACGTATAACCTATATTACGATTTAAGATAACTAAGGATTGCATAGCTCAAAATTAACGTATAGTGTTTAATTTCAATAATTTCTTTACTCTTTGGAAAATGGCAATGCCATATTTGCTAAGGTGGTTAGAAACAAATAATGCAAACAGGCGACATCGCTCAGTGTCAGGTAACAAGGCTGTAATGATTGTCATTACGGTACGATACAAGAGACAGCGGCCATTTTGTTACAGGGGACTTTACTCTTGTTTACTCGACGTCACGCGATGACGTCTGTCTGGGTCAAAGGTTAAAGACAAGCAAGTCTAAAAAAACGACGAATTAAAAGTTAAATAAAACATGTACTTTCGTTGTTTTTTTCTTCTTCAGGCTGTAGCATACAGTCCTGTTGTTAAAGCAAAGTGTAAAAAAAAAAAAAATCCGAAACTGATACAGCTACTTCAATTACTTCAATTACTTCAATTACTTCAATTACTTCTATGACAAGGATTGTGTCAGGTGCTGTAGATATCTCATAGTCTGGAGTGTATGGAAGCTATTTTTAAACAATCAGTGCTCTCCAGTGCACAAAGTTCGTGTACAAAGTAACGATCATAGAATGTTCTAGCCACGTCTGTAGGATAGCCTCTAAAGCTTGCGGTTAGTATTTTCAACATATACACGATTTCAATCCTGTAATGAGGACTTTCGATCCCATTATAACACGTGTCTAAAAGGTGAGTCTATAGAAACTAAAGAAGACTGAAACTTACCATCCAAATACAAATACATATTTTTTTCATTTACTTTTGTTCCTTTTATGATATGAAAAAGTAAAAGTTGAAAAACTACTTCTTCTGATCTAGTGTGAAAAGTGACGTAAATAAAGCCGTGTGCATCAACCAAGCCGCCTTGTTTTCTGCCCCTGTAAAGCCTTACAGGAGAACCAAAATGAGGGTGCCTTCTCATCACGTATATAGAAAGATATGTTTATTGTGTTGAAGATCCGCCCCCGCCGCCAACGTACAGCTACGCCCCTGTTTCAAGTCTAACAGTTCAAGTCCCACTAGTCGGGGCCCATTTGTCAGCGGTCCTATGTCTGCAATCGAAAACAGCTGCTCTGGAACTAATCGCTGGTCATATTTCACTCATCTATTCTCAGCTCCGCGTCTGAAGTTCTTCAAACTCCGGGGGAAAAAAAACTATCTCCCACATCAACATTTCAACACTAAAAACTTGTGTGTGCACTCAATGTATTCTCGTTAGCTGTTTTGTTATTTTTAACTTTTTCTTAAATACTAGTCCACTGGCCCGGCGTCGGGCAGGTATGATCTTGATAGGCGGGCGCAGTCGTAGGTGACAAACCGTAGAAGAAACGATGTTTGCAGGCTGGATTAACAGGGCTTTACCTCCGTACACTAGCGCCTACCTGATGTTTGGTTTGACGCACAACTTCCAGCCGCTGAAGTCATACATCAAATTCCAATCACAATTTTCTCAAAGTTTTAAACAGTTTTTAGTTTACGGACAGAATATTCAATGGATATTTGTGCTCTAAAACTATTTTAACATCTTTACCTGTTTGTAAATGTAGCGAATTATTTTTAGGTGAATGAAGTTGGAATGAATTTTGTTTTTTGCAAGATGCATACAATACTAAAAGTAAAAGTAAAGTTACAATTCCAAACCAGCAGTCTATGGGGTAAGTTTCTGTGACCTCTGTATATGAAGGGATAGTGTGGTCAGCACTATGCCCACGCGCATTTACTTCCCCTAACGTGAGTTAGGTACCCATCAGAGCTGGGTGGACTCAGGGGCGGTCAAGCATACAATACTTGCTGGGCGCTAAACTCTCGAAAAGGAGAGAAGAAAAAAGACAACCCAATACTGGCAACACTGTTTTCCATCCCAAAATCTACAATAGGACAACGTTTTTATCCAACACATAATGTACAGGCAGGGTATAGACACGTATCGCCCATCTCTGTAAACATGCACTTACGTACAGCTTCAGTGTTCGAAATGGCCTTCAATAGATCAAGCGAGCCCACACAATTTGTAGAACAAATTATTTCTGTGAGAAATATTCTGAAGAGAGAGGGGGGGGGGGGGGCAATCACGTGGCGTGTGGGTAAGTGGACAAGCAAGAGCTGTGTGGAATGGGACAGCCGACTCATGACAACCCCACACTGACCAGTATATCCGAATACTGACCGCTATATCTGAATACTGACCAGTATATCTGAATACTGACTATATCTTAATACTGACCGCTATATCTTGATACTGACCACTATATCTTAATACTGACCATTATATCTGAATACTGACCAGTATATCTGAATACTGACCATTATATCTGAATACTTACCATTATATCTGAATACTGACCATTAAATCTGAATACTGACCACTATATCTGAATACTGACCGCTATATCTTAATACTGACCACTATATCTTAATACTGACCAGTATATCTTAATACTGACCACTATATCTTAATACTGACCAGTATATCTGAATTCTGACCATTATATCTGAATACTGACCACTATATCTGAATAATGACCAGTATATCTGAATACTGACCGCTATATCTTAATACTGACCACTATATCTTAATACTGACCAGTATATCTTAATACTGACCACTATATCTTAATACTGACCATTATATCTGAATACTTACCATTATATCTGAATACTGACCATTAAATCTGAATACTGACCACTATATCTGAATACTGACCGCTATATCTTAATACTGACCACTATATCTTAATACTGACCAGTATATCTTAATACTGACCATTATATCTGAATACTGACCAGTATATCTGAATTCTGACCATTGTATCCGAATACTGACCACTATATCTGAATACTGACCGCTATATCTTAATACTGACCAGTATATCTGAATACTGACCAGTATATCTGAATACTGACCACTATATCTTAATACTGACCAGTATATCTGAATACTGACCACTATATCCGAACACTAACCGCTACATTTGAATACTGTACTGACAACTATTTCTCAATAATTATTACTAAATCCGAAAAAGTGACCAATATATCTGAATACTGACCAGTATATATGAATACTGACCACTTAATCCGAATACTAACCACTATATATTGATACTGAAAAGTATATCTGAATACTGACCAGTATATATGAATACTGACCACTACAGCCGAATACTGATCAGTATATATGAATACTGATCACTAAATCCGAATACTAACCACTATTATATTAATACTGAAAAGTATATCTGAATACCAGACTTTTTTCTCCGGGGGGCACTTGAAATTTTCGGGGGGAGGGGGGGGGGGGCGGCGGTAGACTTCCTTCGGGGGGAGGGGGCGGACACTGTTAAAAGTATATATTTTCTATATAAATTATATAAATTTCTTTTCGTTCGGGGGGGGGGGGGGGGGGGTGCGGTAAAAACGTTTCGGGGGGGGGGGGGCTTGACCCCCCGAAGAGATGCCTGGAAGAAACTCTGCTGAATACTGACCATTATATTTGAATACTGACCAGTACAGCCGAATACTAATCAGTAGGCCGAAATCCGGTAAGTAGCTTGCACTAAGAACATCCAAGAACTGTTCCATACTAATCTAACACCCGACTACTGTCCAGCTTATCAGAATACTGATCCGTAAATCCGATGCATTACCTGTAATAAATTGGCCATACCAATCGAACAACTGAATACTCGCCAGTATAAAATTGACCCTTTTCGGACCCAGCGGTCCGTGTGGTGGCAGATGTAGTAGATGTTGCTTGAGGTGATGGTGTGGTCAGCGCTATCTTCGGTCTAACACAAGTCAGGTACCCATCAGAGCTGGGTGGTCTCAAGAGAAAGTTACGAAATCCGGATGTGAACTCGAGAGCTTCAGGTTTAACCCAGCCCTCGTAACTCATACCAACCTACCTTCAAATGACTTACACCATCCCAGCATCCGACTACTGACCCATACCATCTCAGCATCCCAGTACTTACCCATATCATCTCAGCATCCCAGTACTGACCCATACCATCCCAGCATCCCAGTACTTACCCATATCATCTCAACACCCGAGTACTGACCCTACCATCTCAGCATCCCAGTACTGACCCTACCATCTCAGCATCCCAGTACTGACCCTACCATCTCAACACCCGAGTACTGACCCATATCATCTCAGAATCCCAGTACTGACCCATATCATCTCCACACCCGAGTACTGACCCATATCATCTCAGAATCCCAGTACTGACCCATATCATCTCCACACCCGAGTACTGACCCATATCATCTCAGAATCCCAGTACTGACCCATATCATCTCCACACCCGAGTACTGACCCATATCATCTCAGAATCCCAGTACTGACCCATATCATCTCCACACCCGAGTACTGACCCATATCATCTCAGAATCCCAGTACTGACCCATATCATCTCCACACCCGAGTACTGACCCATATCATCTCAGAATCCCAGTACTGACCCATATCATCTCCACACCCGAGTACTGACCCATATCATCTCAGAATCCCAGTACTGACCCATACCATCCCAGTACCCGAGTACTGACCAGTACCAACCCAAGACCCATTGACCAACACATACCAAGCAAGCTCACAGAAGTCTGCAAGTTTTCTCATTGCAACCGGTACATCTTCCATCAAACAATGATAAACCTCCTTTAATAAAAAATACAGACAAGCCATCAAAATATACACGTTTCACGATCATAGTTTAAATTTAATTTTTATTAAAGCAAATTTCAACTATAAAGCTGTGTTTTACAATATAAATAAGACAAAAACAAATTCGGTTAACCTAAAAAGCGAAGATTCAAGACTTCAGGAAAATACTCTGTTAATTTTTTTTTCGTGTCTCTACCATGATGGACGAACACATTTCGTGCTAATTATTTAACATTTCATGACTATGTCGATTCAAAACGTTCTGAAAGAGAATTTAACACGTAATTTTAAGAACATGAACTCATTAGCTTTTTTCAAAAAACACAACCGAGTTTTGAAAACGAAATAATGATGAAACAACACATTTTAGTTTTTAACGTGTTCAGGGGAATATGATTTGTTTTTTTTTTGTTAAAGGTGAAAATGTTGAATGATGCACATGACATTTTAATTAAATCTGTTTTTAATTATGGTAAAATGAACGTGTTAATATTTTCCCAGATTTTAAAATTAACTGTAAACATCTTAATTGTTCACAAATTAAACTGAAAATTGTTTAATTGCTGTTAAACATTTAAGATTGTAAAACTCTCTAACAAAATATGTTATATTTAAAAACCATCAAGATTGATATTGTAATCAAATAGCTTGTAGCTGTTCTAAATGGCATTGGAAGAAAGATGAAAACAATTTTAAAGGTAACTTAGGGCAGTTAGAACAAACATGATCTGTTTTTTTTAAAAGTTAGCATAAGGTTCTCCAGTTTGTTTATTTCTCTTTGTTTTGGTTGTGGAGAAATTATATTTGGCTAGAATCCCTTTTCAACCCTAAGCCTATCTCTTTCTCTACCCATAGTTTTTATTCTAGCCTTTAACCTAACCCAGTGGTTCTTAACCTGGGTTCCATCGAACCCCAGGGGTTCAGTGAGTCAGTCGCAGGGGTTCGGTCGAGCTCAAGACATACACCGACACATCTGATTCACGATGGTTTTGTCAGTAAGGACGATGGGACTTTTAGAAGGGTTCAGTGAATACGCATATAAAAGTGGTGGGGTTCGGTACCCCCAAAATCGGCTAAAAACCCACTGCCCTAATTCCTGTGTTAAAAGAAAACAGAGGCATGATATTAAAACGACTAGAGATCTGACAAGAATTACGCGTGTAAGACGAGTAACGATTGAGGGCAAAAGGAGACACTACAAAAACATTGGTTTTAAAATGTATTTTAAATATGTCTATAGCAACCAACGCTTTTATTTTTACTATTATTGCTAAATAAATATTTTTTTACTGATTTGAAGTGCGGTTAAAAGCTTGTAATTGAGAAAGATTTGTATACAGTATCCTAAATTTATTTAAATGCTTGTTCTTCAACAAAAAAAAAGTGTATACATTCGTACTTATTTCTGTGACTATTAGTCTTGAAACGCTGCAAGGGAATGTGAAATTCTGTATTTCAATTTTAATAACAACTTTTATTACATTTGATTTTTCCAAACAAATCGCTCTAAGACACCGTTGGAATGCTGCTATTTTTCCCCCTCATAACAATTCACTCTACGTGATTAGGTCTATTATCTGCCCCTTGTCTGAAAAATGTGCGTACAATGGCTCACTTGATCGACTTTCATGCTCTTTTATACTGAATCCAGCAATCTGGAAGATAATTTTAATCACTAACTTTGCGTTTTTTATAGAGCGCAACTGAGATATTCTTGCGTTGTCATCGGAAATGAACATGTGGAAATTTTGAAAGAAATCATTGAATTAGAGATGTGTCAAAACGAATTTACAGGATCTGAACACAAACACAAACGTACAGACAACGTGACCGGGGTCAAAGTTTATAAAAATGGAGGCATGGCTCAACGAGTTGTCACGTCTAATTATTACGTAACAATAACACTGAACTCACGAGCTGGAAACACGTTTGCGCATGCGCTAAAAACAGGGAGAAAATTGTAATTTTCCCACAGCTGACGTACGGAACAATTGACGTAATGTTAATTGAGATTGGCGAGATGGTAGATCTAAAAACAGCGTTTGTCTCGATTTTTTATCACGGGTTAGGAAGTCTTAATTAACCCCAAAAACACTAGCCTTAGTTTGAGCAAAGTCAGCGTAAAACGACGGTCTACATTTATTGTGTCTCATCGCATTAATTTTTGGAAGAGTGATGGAGAAGAGTGTTTCTTTCAGGCATCTCTCCGGGGGGGGGGGGAGGCTTCGAAATAAATATAATTTATATAGATATTAAACTTTTACAGGTATCGCCCCCTCCCCCCTGAAAATTTAGTCTGCCCCCCCCCCCCCCCCCCTCGGGGTAGAAATAAAAGTCTGAAAGAAATACTGATGGATAGTATGGCAAGAATTGTTGAGTTGGTTGTATGAAGATAACACCCCCCTACCACCCCACCCCCCTCTTCCTCACCGTGAGATCTAATCGCGTTACCCAGCCTAACGCTAAAAACCTCTCAGTTCTAATTTCAATTCAATTAGGTGTCAAATTTGATTTTTACGAAAACAAATGGTCCTGTATCCGTTGGCTAATGAAATCTAATTAATTATTGTTCAACTTAGACGAGAAAAGTTGATAAGAGTGAAGCGAAAGAAGAAATAATTAGGTTTTTGCTAATTGGGAACGGGAGAATCCATGCGCTAAATTAGATGTTTAAAAATGTAGCTTAAAATGTTAAATTATTGCTTGAGTTGTTAACCTGAGGCACGGCTGATAAAATCTTGCCTCAAGCGAACAGTTAGGCAACAGTAGTATATTAGGTCACTTTTGGGTAGTATGGGTGAGCAGGAGCAGGAGCAGGAGCAGGAGCAGGAACAAAGGCTATATAGGAAAATACTCCCAGCCTGGGTGAGCCGCAGGAACAATGACATATAGCAAAATACTCACCCACCAGGCGCAGCCTGCCGCAGCCGCAGGAACAACGAGATATAGTAAAATACTCCCTGGGTGAGGTGGAGGTACACCGACATATAGTAAAATACTCACCCACCTGGGTGAGGGTGGGTGAGCCGCAGGAACAATGAGATATAGTAAAATACTCACCCACCTGGGTGAGCAGGTGGGTGAGGGTGGGTGAGCCGCAGGAACAACGACATATAGTAAAATACTCACCCACCCTAGGGTGGGTGAGCAGGAGGGGGAGTAGGTCAGTAGGTCACCACCGGTGACCTTGTGACGTAATCAGTGACCTAGTTACGTAATCATTGACCTAGTTACGTAATTAGTGACTTTGTGACGTCATCACTGACCTTGTTACGTAATTTTAATGTGTTTTTTAATTAGTTTGAATTTAATTTTTAAATTTTTAATTAATTTTATTAACGAGTTACGTAATTTAATGCGTTTTTTAATGAGTTTGAATTTAATTTTTAAATTTTAATTAATTTTTATTATCGAGTTACGTAATTTAATTACGTTGATTGTATTTTTAATTGTTTAATTTGTTGTTTACTTGTTGTTTAATTTAATTACTTTGTTTATATTGTGTAATTTTTTTTTTTATTGAGTAGTTATGTAATTGGATTTTAATTTTTTTAATTTTTAAATTTTAAATTTTATTTTATTAACTAGTTACGTAATTTGATTATTTGTTTGAAATTCATTTTATTTCTTTGATTTTAATTACTTTGTTTAATTAATTTATTTGATATATTTCTTTTCTTTGTTGTTTAATGTTGTTTATTTGTTTGAATGTATGTATGTTTTTAAATTCTCCCCTACAATGAGCGTGTACTAGAACAGTCTTTGTATACCAGCCTTTAACCAGACATGTAACACCTGTTACGTATCGACCGCCCGCGAAGTTTTCTAGGCGCTGCGCGTTTTAATGGGAATGTATTGATCGCACCCACGGGGCCATCACACCTAATTAAATCTTGTTATGCTTCACCGATTTTATGTATTGTTCGCCGAAACGAACACAGCAGGGGGTATGATAATTAATTGAAAGAGCTAAGTGCCTCTCCACAAAGCCAGCGTTAAGTGTGGGAACACCTGTTACCATGACACGCGCCTCGTAGTGATTAATGGGTTTTATATTGATCCCACCCACGGGCCATCACAGCATGATGTCCCACCTAATTAAATTTTGTTATGCTTCACCGAGTTTCCCCGATCGATTTGACGGGTCATGATAATTAACGCAAAACCAGCGTTAAGTGTGGCGACAGATGTTACCAAGCGGGTGGTGGTGGTGGTGGTGGTGGTGGTGGTGGTGGTAAATTTGCTTAAGATTATAAACTTCAAGTTTTAAAAATCTAATTTTTTAAATTTTTAAATTTTTTAAATTATTATTTTTAAATTTTATTTTTAATTGTTGTTTACTTGTTGGTTAATTTAATTACTTTGTATAATTTATTTGTTTGAAATTCATTTTAATTAGTTTGCTTTTAATTTCTTTGTTGTACGCCGTTTAAAATAAAAGACTAACACTAGCGTGTACTAGAAAGTGTCATTGTGTATAACATCCATTTAACCACAGCTGTTACTTATTAGTGACAGCTTGTACTTATCGATCCGCCCGGGATCCTCCCCGGCGCTCCCCGTGGTTGCTTAATAGCGGGCTCATTGAAGCGATCACAACAGGTAATTAATCGAAGCCATTAAGTCCCTCTCCGCGTTAAGTGTGGCGACAGCTGGTGCTGTAATTAGTCACGGCTCTCGGCTTTTTTCATTAGACTACAGCTGTACATGAACTATGTTCACATATCGTACGCCCGGTCATTCTTTGATCAAATTAAAAAATTTTGTTTCCACATGTCCTGCGAACCGTCCCTTGCTATGTATGAAAGATTAATGGTTGTAACTATTCGCTTATAGCGAGGGTCAGCGAAAACAAAAAATATATTTAAGGGTCGGAATTTTCTTTCAACCACCGTTAAGTCAGGTTTTGAGACGAAACGAAGTCTCGGTAGGTTCGTGTTTTTTAATGGGCGACAGGGCGACTTGGTGCGTTGGTACGTAGGTATGCGGGGTAGACATGTTTTTTACAAGTCTGGAAAAGTAATTACGTTTTTTATGACCGTTCCGATTTTCTTTTGATCTGACCACCATTTGACCACACTGAGCCAGATAAATTTAACAATTGTCGCAGCGGGGTTTATTTTAAGTGCACCCCGTGCACGCTTGTTTACATTTTAAAAGACGTGTCGCGTGTCTTCCCCTTACGGCTTCCCTAATAGAGAAACGAGAGGAAAGACAACTGTTCTAAAATTAGAACAGCCTTGTCTACAGACACGAGTATCGTCCCTTGTGAAAAAATTCGCGTCAGAATCCTTAACTAAACAGTCAATTTCTTTAAAAAGTTAAAAAATAATTTAGGAAGACAAGGGTTAACAAAATATATATCTTAGTCTTGCAGCAGATTACCTTCCCATGTTCGCTTTAGTATTACAGTTTTCATCAATCTTCTTTTTGACTTGAACTTCTTTAATTTTTAAGAAAGTTTACTTATACATAATACATTACGTCTAATGACAATTTTTTATTTTTACCACTCAATGTATTTTCTTTTTCTATATCTTACATTGTCATCTTAATTTTTGATCACCTTAGGTGGTGGTAAGGTGGTAAGGTGGTGGTAAGGTGGTGGTAAGGTGGTGGTAAATTTGCTAGTCTTGCAGCAGATTACCTTCCCATGTTCGCTTTAGTATTACAGTTTTCATCAATCTTCTTTTTTGACTTGAACTTCTTTAATTTTTAAGAAAGTTTACTTATACATAATACATTACGTCTAATGACAATTTTTTATTTTTACCACTCAATGTATTTTCTTTTTCTATATCTTACATTGTCATCTTAATTTTTTGATCACCTTAGGTGGTGGTAAGGTGGTAAGGTGGTGGTAAGGTGGTGGTAAGGTGGTGGTAAATTTGCTTAAGATTATAAACTTCAAGTTTTAAAAATCAATACATTACGTCTAAGGACAATTTTTTATTTTTACCACTCAATGTATTTTCTTTTTCTATATCTTACATTGTCATCTTAATTTTTGATCACCTTAGTAAAAATTTGCTTAAGATTATAAACTTCAAGTTTTAAAAAACAACAACGTTATAGTACGTCGTGTCAAATGACACACCGTTTAAAATGTCTACATTTAAAGTTCACCAAAATAATGACGTAAAAACTAAATATGATATGACGTTAGCATACATATCATTCAATCTAATCACTCTAAAGTACAAATCAATAATTTTTATTGATTAAGGGGCTGGGTGAGTTATTTTTATCACTATTCGCCCTTCCCCTTCCCTTTGTCCACGACCCTTTTCCCCTTCTCCCATCCCTAACCTCAATACCAACCGTTAGATAAACAGACCGTACTACTACTACGACCTGCACTATACCTATTCCATTAAAGAGACAAAGGCTGTATGACAATCCTAAAGACAAATATTTATTCAACTAATATTACAACCCCCTAGAAACCACTCCAACAGACTGGGATACATAACTTGTAGACACCACTCCACGTTGAATATCGCTTGCACCCTACCTACATCGACAACTTTGTCCGCCGCCCTCGCCCCCGTCCCTAAACAACCGATAGATAAACACACCGTACCACTACCCACACTATTCCCTTGGACAGACAAAGGACAAAGTAACAGACAAACATTTATCCCCCTTCGTTTACTGTCACAAGTGACAACGTTCCCATCCAACTCCAAAACAGCCATGGCCGAATTTCGAAACCTGTCTTGTTGAAAACAAAGACCGTCCCACTCTAGTGTAAACTCTACCCCGACCAACTCCGAAACAGGGATGGTCCACGTTTTAAATCTACCTTAGTGAAAACAAAAGCCTTCCCACTCTAGACTCGGCCCCTAACACTTCCAAAACATACCTGTACTAACTTTGAAACCACCCTCGGTGAAAACTTCACCGACACTAGTATGGACTCTACACCTACCGATTCCAAAACATGAATGTTCCGAGTTCAAAACCAACCTTCACCGACACTAGTATGAACTCGGCTACCAACAATTCCCAAACATACATGTCCCAACTTTCCAACCTGCCTCAGTGCTAACAAAATTCCCCGACCCTAGTATGAACTCGACTGCCAACAATTCCTAAACATCCCTGTACCAACTTTGTAACCTGCCTCGGTGAAAACTTCACCGACCTTAGTTTAACTCTCCCTAACAATTCCAATGATGCATGTACGAACTTTGTAACTTGCCTCGGTGAAAACACCCCCGTCCCTAGTATGAACTCGGTTACCAACAATTTCAAAACATGCATGTTCCGAGTTCAAAACCAACCTTCACCGACACTAGTTTAAACTCTGCCCCATCAATTCCTAAACATGCATGTACCAACTTTGTAACCTACCTCGGTGAAAACTCTCCCGACCCTAGTATGGACTCTACACCTACCGATTTCAAAACATGTATGTTCCGAGTTCAAAACCAACCTTCACCGACACTAGTATGAACTCGGCTACCAACAATTCCTAAACATGCATGTACCAACTTTGTAACCTGCCTCGGTGAAATCTTCACCGACCGTAGTATGGACTCTAGACCTAACGATTCCAAAACATACATGTTCCGAGTTCAAAACCAACCTTCACCGACACTAGTATGAACACGGCCCCTAACAATTCCAAGGATGCATGTGCCAACTTTGCAACCTGGCTCAGTGTTAGCAAAACTCCCCGACCCTAGTATGGACTCTACACCTACCGATTCCAAAACATGCATGTTCCGAGTTCAAAACCAACCTCGGTGAAAACTTCACCGACCTTAGTTTAACTCTCCCTAACAATTCCAAAACATGCATGGTCTAGATTCGAACCCTGCCTCGGTGAAAACGTCACCGACTCGTGTATAAAATCTGTCCCAACCAACTCCAAACCTTCCCTGGGCACCCGAATAAAAATAACTCACCCAGCCCCTTAATCAATAAAAATTATTGATTTGTACTTTAGAGTGATTAGATTGAATGATATGTATGCTAACGTCATATCATATTTAGTTTTTACGTCATTATTTTGGTGAACTTTAAATGTAGACATTTTAAACGGTGTGTCATTTGACACGACGTACTATAACGTTGTTGTTTTTTAAAACTTGAAGTTTATAATCTTAAGCAAATTTTTACTAAGGTGATCAAAAATTAAGATGACAATGTAAGATATAGAAAAAGAAAATACATTGAGTGGTAAAAATAAAAAATTGTCCTTAGACGTAATGTATTGATTTTTAAAACTTGAAGTTTATAATCTTAAGCAAATTTACCACCACCTTACCACCACCTTACCACCACCTTACCACCTTACCACCACCTAAGGTGATCAAAAAATTAAGATGACAATGTAAGATATAGAAAAAGAAAATACATTGAGTGGTAAAAATAAAAAATTGTCATTAGACGTAATGTATTATGTATAAGTAAACTTTCTTAAAAATTAAAGAAGTTCAAGTCAAAAAAGAAGATTGATGAAAACTGTAATACTAAAGCGAACATGGGAAGGTAATCTGCTGCAAGACTAGCAAATTTACCACCACCTTACCACCACCTTACCACCACCTTACCACCTTACCACCACCTAAGGTGATCAAAAATTAAGATGACAATGTAAGATATAGAAAAAGAAAATACATTGAGTGGTAAAAATAAAAAATTGTCATTAGACGTAATGTATTATGTATAAGTAAACTTTCTTAAAAATTAAAGAAGTTCAAGTCAAAAAGAAGATTGATGAAAACTGTAATACTAAAGCGAACATGGGAAGGTAATCTGCTGCAAGACTAAGATATATATTTTGTTAACCCTTGTCTTCCTAAATTATTTTTTAACTTTTTAAAGAAATTGACTGTTTAGTTAAGGATTCTGACGCGAATTTTTTCACAAGGGACGATACTCGTGTCTGTAGACAAGGCTGTTCTAATTTTAGAACAGTTGTCTTTCCTCTCGTTTCTCTATTAGGGAAGCCGTAAGGGGAAGACACGCGACACGTCTTTTAAAATGTAAACAAGCGTGCACGGGGTGCACTTAAAATAAACCCCGCTGCGACAATTGTTAAATTTATCTGGCTCAGTGTGGTCAAATGGTGGTCAGATCAAAAGAAAATCGGAACGGTCATAAAAAACGTAATTACTTTTCCAGACTTGTAAAAAACATGTCTACCCCGCATACCTACGTACCAACGCACCAAGTCGCCCTGTCGCCCATTAAAAAACACGAACCTACCGAGACTTCGTTTCGTCTCAAAACCTGACTTAACGGTGGTTGAAAGAAAATTCCGACCCTTAAATATATTTTTTGTTTTCGCTGACCCTCGCTATAAGCGAATAGTTACAACCATTAATCTTTCATACATAGCAAGGGACGGTTCGCAGGACATGTGGAAACAAAATTTTTTAATTTGATCAAAGAATGACCGGGCGTACGATATGTGAACATAGTTCATGTACAGCTGTAGTCTAATGAAAAAAGCCGAGAGCCGTGACTAATTACAGCACCAGCTGTCGCCACACTTAACGCGGAGAGGGACTTAATGGCTTCGATTAATTACCTGTTGTGATCGCTTCAATGAGCCCGCTATTAAGCAACCACGGGGAGCGCCGGGGAGGATCCCGGGCGGATCGATAAGTACAAGCTGTCACTAATAAGTAACAGCTGTGGTTAAATGGATGTTATACACAATGACACTTTCTAGTACACGCTAGTGTTAGTCTTTTATTTTAAACGGCGTACAACAAAGAAATTAAAAGCAAACTAATTAAAATGAATTTCAAACAAATAAATTATACAAAGTAATTAAATTAACCAACAAGTAAACAACAATTAAAAATAAAATTTAAAAATAATAATTTAAAAAATTTAAAAATTTAAAAAATTAGATTTTTAAAACTTGAAGTTTGTAATCTTAAGCAAATTTACCACCACCACCACCACCACCACCACCACCACCACCCGCTTGGTAACATCTGTCGCCACACTTAACGCTGGTTTTGCGTTAATTATCATGACCCGTCAAATCGATCGGGGAAACTCGGTGAAGCATAACAAAATTTAATTAGGTGGGACATCATGCTGTGATGGCCCGTGGGTGGGATCAATATAAAACCCATTAATCACTACGAGGCGCGTGTCATGGTAACAAGTGTTCCCACACTTAACGCTGGCTTTGTGGAGAGGCACTTAGCTCTTTCAATTAATTATCATACCCCCTGCTGTGTTCGTTTCGGCGAACAATACATAAAATCGGTGAAGCATAACAAGATTTAATTAGGTGTGATGGCCCCGTGGGTGCGATCAATACATTCCCATTAAAACGCGCAGCGCCTAGAAAACTTCGCGGGCGGTCGATACGTAACAGGTGTTACATGTCTGGTTAAAGGCTGGTATACAAAGACTGTTCTAGTACACGCTCATTGTAGGGGAGAATTTAAAAACATACATACATTCAAACAAATAAACAACATTAAACAACAAAGAAAAGAAATATATCAAATAAATTAATTAAACAAAGTAATTAAAATCAAAGAAATAAAATGAATTTCAAACAAATAATCAAATTACGTAACTAGTTAATAAAATAAAATTTAAAATTTAAAAATTAAAAAAATTAAAATCCAATTACATAACTACTCAATAAAAAAAAAAATTACACAATATAAACAAAGTAATTAAATTAAACAACAAGTAAACAACAAATTAAACAATTAAAAATACAATCAACGTAATTAAATTACGTAACTCGATAATAAAAATTAATTAAAATTTAAAAATTAAATTCAAACTCATTAAAAAACGCATTAAATTACGTAACTCGTTAATAAAATTAATTAAAAATTTAAAAATTAAATTCAAACTAATTAAAAAACACATTAAAATTACGTAACAAGGTCAGTGATGACGTCACAAAGTCACTAATTACGTAACTAGGTCAATGATTACGTAACTAGGTCACTGATTACGTCACAAGGTCACCGGTGGTGACCTACTGACCTACTCCCCCTCCTGCTCACCCACCCTAGGGTGGGTGAGTATTTTACTATATGTCGTTGTTCCTGCGGCTCACCCACCCTCACCCACCTGCTCACCCAGGTGGGTGAGTATTTTACTATATCTCATTGTTCCTGCGGCTCACCCACCCTCACCCAGGTGGGTGAGTATTTTACTATATGTCGGTGTACCTCCACCTCACCCAGGGAGTATTTTACTATATCTCGTTGTTCCTGCGGCTGCGGCAGGCTGCGCCTGGTGGGTGAGTATTTTGCTATATGTCATTGTTCCTGCGGGTCACCCAGGCTCACCCACCTTCACCCAGTTGGGTGAGTATTTTACTATATGTCGGTGTACCTCCTGCTCCCCCAGGGAGTATTTTACTATATCTCGTTGTTCCTGCGGCTGCGGCAGGCTGCGCCTGGTGGGTGAGTATTTTGCTATATGTCATTGTTCCTGCGGCTCACCCAGGCTGGGAGTATTTTCCTATATAGCCTTTGTTCCTGCTCCTGCTCCTGCTCCTGCTCCTGCTCACCCATACTACCCAAAAGTGACCTAATATACTACTGGCAACATCTTGTTACATTGTTACTCAATGTAGTGCTTTAAGAAATTTTAGCTTTATCGCCATGCCCACTATCAGAAATAAACTCTAAAGCTTCCAAAAGTCAACGTTAAATAACAAGGAAGAATCTCTTACATTATCACCCGCCCGCATTATTAAGAAAAAATCCCTAGCATATATCAACACTCAGTAGAGCGTTCCTGAGTCCACCCAACTCTAACTCACGTTAGGGAAAGTAAAGGCGGCTGGGCATAGTGCTGACCACACTATCTCTTCATATGTCGAGGTCACAGAAACAAGTGAACTCTTTTTCACTTGCCCCATAGACCGTCAGGTTTGAAAGGAAAACTTTACTTATATATCAACACACCAATAAGGAGATTCTACAGTTCTATCAACTGCAGACAGGCAAGTATCTCTAGTTAGTTCAACAGGAAGAAGCTCTAGAACCATCACCCTCCCCCACACATTTACAGAAGAATCTCTAACACCATCAACCCCCTTTCCCCCCCCCCCCCCGCATTCGCCAAAATTTACAGAAGAAACTCTAAAACCACCACCTCCCCGCCCACATAAACGGAAGAAACTCTAAAACCATCATCACCCCCACCCACGCCCACACAAACAGAAGAATCTCTAAAACCATCACCCCCGCCCACATAAACAGAAGAATCTCTAAAACCACCACCCCGCCCATATAAACAGAAGAAACTCTAAAACCATCACCCCCACCCACATAAACAGAAGAAACTCTAAAACCATCACCCCTGCCCACATAAACAGAAGAATCTCTAAAACCATCACCCCGCCCACATGAACAGAAGACACTCTAAAACCATCACCCCCGCCCACATGAACAGAAGACACTCTGAAACCATCACCCCCGCCCACATATTTTCCATTGTTTTCCATCCCGGTGACGTGCAATGATTTTTACAGAGTTACGTCACATTGCACAAAGCTTGTATTGATGGCGATATCCGCTCAGCATAAGCCTCCATGTTTTAGTTAAAGGAGGAAAAACGTTAGGCATGCGAGGGGTTATAGACTCAGTGTAGCACGGGGCTTCAAATGTGACATGTCACTACATGGGTCTATCACAACATGGGTCTGTGACAAGGTGGGTCTGTCACAACCAGGATCTGTCACTACCTGGGTCTGTCACTGCCTGGGTCTGTTACAACATGGGTCTGTCCCAAGATGGGTCTGTGACAAGGTGGGTCTGTCACAAGATGGGTCTGTGACAAGGTGGGTCTGTCACTACCTGGGTCTGTCACTACCTGGGTCTGTCCCAAGATGGGTCTGTCACTACCTGGGTCTGTCCCAAGATGGGTCTGTGACAAGGTGGGTCTGTCACAAGATGGGTCTGTCACTACCTGGGTCTATCACTACCTGGGTCTGTCACTACCTGGGTCTGTCACTACCTGGGTCTATCACTACCTGGGTCTGTCACTACCTGGATCTGTCACTACCTGGGTCTGTCACTACCTGGGTCTGTCACTACCTGGATCTGTCACTACCTGGGTCTGTCACAACATGTGTCTGTCACTACCTGGGTCTGTCACTACCTGGGTCTGTCACAACATGTGTCTGTCACTACCTGGGTCTGTCACTACCTGGGTCTGTCACTACCTGGGTCTGTCACTACCTGGGTCTGTCACTACCTGGGTCTGTCACTACCTGGGTCTGTCACTAACTGGGTCTGTCACTACCTGGGTCTGTTACAACATGGGTCTGTGACAAGGTGGGTCTGTCACAAGTCACTACCTGGGTCTGTCACTTCCTGAGTCTGTCACTACCTGGGTCTGTCACAACATGGGTCTGTAACAACATGGGTCTGTGACAAGGTGAGTCTGTCACTACCTGGGTCTGTCACTACCTGGGTCTGTCACTACCTGGGTCTGTCACAACATGTGTCTGTCACTACCTGGGTCTGTCACTACCTGGGTCTGTCACAACATGTGTCTGTCACTACCTGGGTCTGTCACTACCTGGGTCTGTCACTACCTGGGTCTGTCACTACCTGGGTCTGTCACTACCTGGGTCTGTCACTACCTGGGTCTGTCACAAGATAGGTCTGTCACAAGATGGGTCTGTCACTACCTGTGTCTGTCACTACCTGGGTCTGTCACTACCTGGGTCTGTCACAAGACGGGTCTGTCACAAGATTGGTCTGTAAGAACATGGGTCTGTCACTACCTGGCTCTACCTTTACCTGAACATGCAGGTTCCAGCCACATTCTGTGTTCCACATAATTATGACGTACATATCTGGCTTATGTGATCGTTCTTCAAAATATCTCACCTTACAAACCTGCAACTCAAACCTCCAAACCTTATTCCCCTCATCCTCATCCAGTGATTATATTCTAAAAATAGATCTTCCCCCATTCCACGTCGCCAACCAAATCCCGGATTAACAAATGTAACAAAAAAAATGTCTTGAAATGAAAACGAGCCGCTAGGAAACCACAAGCGAAACTTCGCACTTTACCCGATGAATTGTTATTGGTGTAGTGTTGGTGATTGTATGCTGACAAGTCTGTGGTTGTACAGTGTGAAACAACATAAAGCTGTGTAAAGATATGTGGTTGAGCCTGTTAAAAAGTTGCACTGGCAACCATTCAACTCACCTCACTAAGGCAGCCACCTAACCTTTATCCATATCCGAAAGATGAGTAGGTTTTAAATGTAGTTGGAGCGAATTGTTTTCGGTAGCCAGTTAAGTGTTTTGAACAGAAAACCTCTCGATTAGGTGCGCGTAGAGGGTTCGAGTCCAAATAAAACTTCCGGATGGATTCAGCTCCAATGGGTACCTGGATCATGTTGAAGAAGAAACTGGTGATAAGCTTTCCAAAAACACAAAACCTTCCGAAGTCAGCAAACAGATTAATTATATCTTATGTTACGGATATTCATGTTAAAAATGTGTTTTGGTTTTAAAATGAAACTGAACCCTTGGTTGTCGTTAAAAAAAAAACGCTGTAAAAACCTGACTTGGTTTTCCTCAGTTGCGGATGTTTGGGATGATGAACTCTACCTGGAGGATACAAAGATCAGTAAACTATTGAAATGTGATCCTTATACCCCAATTCGTGAGGTACAGTTAGCTTTGCTAGGTATGTACATCAGTAGAAAAAGGAACTGACAATCAAAGAATAGCATGCAAAATACACCAAGAACGAAATCATTAGAACAAATAACTACAAGAAAGAATTCTCCATAGAAAGAATTGCAAATTCTATAAACAGTCCAGACAAGTGGGTTTCTTTAGATTAGAATCTGGAGATAAGATAATGCCATGCCTCAGAGATTAACGATGTCTCGACTAGAGAATATTCTAAACATGGGCGTGTTGATAGAAATACAGAATCCTATTAACACGTAGATTGTATTAGTGGTAAAAAAAATGAAACATAAAAATCGGCTCTGTTGCAGACTGTGTTTGCATTATGTTTAATGATAACGATTCTACTATAATATTATATTATATGAGTCTTACAAACTTAACTTTTTGCACAATTTTATAGTGCCAGAAACAAGCGTCTTTAGGCAGGTGTCTTGAACACAACAGCAGCGAGTACCACTGTCATGCCTTAGACAGTGACCCATACAGTCACCTAACACGTCAGTATGTGGGGTGAGGGGTGTATACCATGACTGCAACTCTCCACTGCCATGTTTTGGTGACATCAGAAACATTCGTCACCCGTTACAAGTTGATATGACAGATTTAACTAACAACAGCAGACGTCAATTTCTCACCTCGAGATTTTAGCCATACATTACGTGATGAATCAAAGTCTGCTAAAATCAAATAATAGTCAGATCAATCATTTGTCACGCACCAATCAATCGAAGCGCACAAGTCGCTGGTGAACGGACATCACGCGCGCGGAGTAAACCTATCAGATCTTCATGTAAACACACCGTGGGGTCGGGCTGTCGGGGGGGGGGGTGAGGGTTGGGCTTGGGGAGTAGGAGGGGGGGGGGATAAAACGCAAAGAAACTGCTTCAGTGGGTAAGAATGTGTTGCGCCCAAGTGGATCGCGAAATTATTAAACGGGAACAAATACTGGCAAATCAATGAATCGATGGGTCCCGTGCGCGAGTATTGGGCCAACATTTTGTAGGACGTGTTTCGTTCCACTGGCATGTTTAGAGAACAATCAAAGCCAAAAAAAATGTGCACGATATTTTTTTTTACAAGCGGATAAAACCATGGAGAAAATCATTGGACAAAACGCGAACTTAGTCAATAGTTACTCACTCTAACGTTTACCCGGCATGCTGTTTAATTAGTTTATACAAAAAAAAAATAATTAACTCGTCGACTATCAGCACAAAGCTTTCAAACATTATTTTCTCCGGGGAGGGGCGGCACTTAAGACTTTCACGAGGGAGGTTGGTGGACTTACAAATCCGAGGGTAGGATTGGAATGGAATATTGGTTGAAGCATGTATATATATATATATATATATATATATATATATATATATATATATATATATATATATATATATATATATATATATATATATATATATATATTTATATATATATTTACATAAATTCAATTTAGTTTGGGTAGGGGTGGAGGGGAGGTAGGCGTGAGATGTTTTGTGTCTCGAAGTGATGCCTGATAAAAACTTTTGCCTGTCTTTTGTTTTTGTTGCTCTTTACAGCCTCAACCAAACGAACTCGAATCAGGAGTTGAACACACGGCGTTCAAGTAACTGATATCACTCTACCGCTCGACCAGTGAACACATCTGATCAACCGCCGCAATGTGCAGACTGTGAGCACGATCCGAACCGTATTTAACTTTTCCAATCAACGATCATTCTCATCGATATGCTATCGATTTTTTTACTTCAAGTATTTAACAAAACAAAATGAGAATTTATCGAGCAGTATCATACACGACACCTATAACTTGAATATATCTCTGTATAGCTAACACACAGATACGTTCTGAAAGGATTACCGCCTATCGACTTTATGCTTTTCTCTTGGAAGCGATAAATACTCGACTATATTTTATTTGTAAATAATATCATCAGAAAAAAAGAGCTTTTCTCGCGAGCATGAATTGACCATTCTTCCGTTTATGACTTGTATAGGAAATTAAGTCATACAAATTGAATTTGTTCCAAACGTTTTTTGTTGTAGGGTCTACACAGGGGGCGGATAATGGATCCTTTATCGACGTCCATTCAGCCGTAACGTCGTTAAAACAGTTTTTTTGCCGCGTGTGTCATACGAACTCGAGAATTTGTTATCTACTGACGTGTGGTGGGATATATCTAGTTGTGTCCTACCAAATGCGACAGAGACCGCTGTATTGAACATTGATTTCTTGGTCTTAGTTTTTTATTTTTTAATTCTCATGTAAAGGGGTTAGGCGAGATTCCTTCTAAGGAGCTAAAGCTTATGTGCTACGTTAAGTTTGTGTGCGATGTGCTCAGTGTTTCTTCCAGACTGTTTTCTTCGGGGGTGGGGGGTGGGGGGGGGGACTTTATATTTTCGGGGGGGGGGGGGCGTTCAAAATTTGTCGGGGGGGCGGACACTAGTAAAAGTGTATGTTTACTATATAAAATCCATCTCGTTCGGGGGGAGGGCGGTAGACTTTCTTCGGGTGGGGCTCCCCCCCCCTCCCCCGAAAAGATAAAACTCTGGATGTGATTGAAATAACATACACACGTTAAATCTTTGTTTCGTAAAACGGCTGACGTTGGGTTTACAACTACTTTGCGGCGGTGTGGTTACAGATCTTGGAAGAAATATGTGTGTGGGGGGGGTGGTCTTGGATAATAATCCATGTTTTGAGTCGTGAAACATTTGTATAGAAGATCCGCTGGGTATCCATGGATGTTTCGTCCTAACCACTTTAAGGAGCACTCGATAGTATTGATGTGGGTGTGAACGGGTAGTCTGTGTGTGTGTGAGCTACAAGGTGGACAAGTGCAGAGTATTTCTGCTGGTACATTGAGGCTTATACAAGGATGTAGACAGGGATATTGGTTCTTATACAGGACATGTGTGTGCAACACTGTTTGATTTTGTTAATGTCATGTGTACCTCAGAGTTTGATTTCTTGATGTTATATGTGTAAACCACAATTTGATTTATTGGTGTCGTTTGTACAACGAGAGATATTGACATGTGTACACTATATTGATGCACAACCTCAGTTGGGGGTGTTGGCTTCTCGTTTACAATCACCGAACACCAAGTATCAAGACACCGCACAACTCATATACTTAACACATAGACACCAAATATTTTGTGTCCCAAAAATCACATGTCCTACACACCATACACCAAACATCACACGTTCTACATCAAGACACCAAACAGCGCATGTTCTATACACACCATACACCATGTCTCAAACACCAAACACCAAACAACACAGGTCTCAGACACCATACACCAAACATAACATGCCCCTAACACCAGGACACCCCACAGCTCATACAAGCACTAACATAAAACCCACGTGTACAACAACAGCTAACACACTATCCAAGTGACCAGTACAAAGGCCTCTAAAATATTTTCTGCATAATTTATAACTCGTTCATTCACAGAGACTAATCCGAACGCCATGTTAGAATTTTTTTGTGTGGCACGGTGTGTGGAGGTGTGTGTGTGTCGGGAGGGGGGGGGGGTTACATGTATGAATCACAGGTCCTTCATCTCAACAACTTTATTAAATGCCTATTTTAATGTGACAGTTCTTGTTTTTGTGTCCTAATTAATGACGCCACAGTTTTATTCTCGTAATACAAGTTTTTTTTTTTTTTTCTTAAATTAGCCTTAGCTGTTGTGAGATGTGGGTGGTAACTAATTAGAGGACTTGTGAAACAACAATATTGGTGAGACATGTTTTTACAACATCAAATAACTCTTTGTTGTATTATTATGCTACACAAACAATTTACTGTCGGTTTAAAAGTTTGTTCAGGGATTTCTTTTAGAGTTGGTCCAGTATTTGTGGTGGTATTTCCAGGTTCTAGCATCAGTTGGGTGCTTGTATTGGCCCATCTATTGATACCCACCTAACAAGACATTAACCAACATTACATCTATTTAACAAGTCAGCTACCCTTTAATTACTACGAGACATCAACCAACAAGACGCCCACCTAACAAGACAGAGCTAACCCACAACACTACAAAACAGACAACCCGCCTGACTACCAACCCGCCCGACACCAACCTCTACCAACCCGCCTGACTACCAACCCGCCCGACACCAACCCCTACCAACCCGCCCGACCGCCTACCCTTACATATCCTGTGATTTTGACAAGTTCATCGTCTCCCCTGACTTGCCCTGTTTCTGTGGCAGTTTCCGTAGGTGCTTTTTAAATACATTCTCATCCTATTGTTTTCTTCTATTAAATATCTCAAAATAAACACACCATAATAGTAACTGCATTCCTGTCACAAAATCGTCCCTTTAAACGTGTAGCAAAATCCAGCTTTCAGACACCTTAGCCCCCCCCCCCTCTATTGTGTACCTGTACAGGTCTCTGCATGGTCAGCCAAGAGTGACCGTACTGTATAATAGAATTCAGGGGACACGACTGTGTAGAAGGGAGGGAAGCGAACCTGTTGATTGAATTTGTGTGGGTGATGTTTGGCAAGGGGCCACAACTGCGAATGTCAACGTCCCATCATTTGTGATGGTAGTTTTTACCTTTAAGGACCTTTTTCTTCACCACCCCCCCCCCCCTCCCCTCACTCGACCTAAAAGATTCTAGATTTAACCGGTATTAACTGCTTTTAATTTTTCACCAAGCTTTTTCGATGCGGAAATCACATGTTATTAGTTCGCTGTCGTAGTGTTATTAGGGAAGGGGTTTACGTTGTAGTCTGTTCAATCTAATCCTTGTCTAGCTTGGGGTGTCCAAATATGTAGACCTAGTCATTGTACACACGATAAATCAGATCAGAAACTTAGGCCTAGATCGGTGATTAACTTGATAAATGGCCAAGTAAATAATTCGATCACTTGAAATTCAATACTTGTTTACCTTTCAGTTTCAGATACAGTATTGTAAACAAATGAATAAACGTTACTTAATTACAGTTTATTATTGTAGTTTAAGATACACGTATTTTTTGTTTACGTTTTAACGTTTCGTAATTACTGTAATGATATATAGTAACATGCGTATGTTGTAATTGTTTATCACTTTTTATATAATCTATTGCAATGTGTTTTATACTGAACAATTTGAATTAAATTGTTATAGATAACCTTTGCCGAGAGTTTACCTATTACAGTGACCTCGACATACGTAGGGATAGTGTGGTCAGCACTTTGTCCTGTCAACTTTACTTTCCCTAACGGGAGTCAGGTACCCAACCAACAGGGCTGGGTAGAATCTCAAACGTTCTACAGAATCAAGCCTGGATCTGAACTCGGCTTATTGGGTTAACAGTCGTGTGTTCTACCATCCCACAGCCCTGCCCAAGTTTTAAAGCAAGATTTGGGCGAGTCTTTAATGGAGATATTGTAGCACGTCTTAAGACGCCGTGATCAAACGTGACGGTTTATATTGTGCAACAGCAACATGCCATGAATAAAACCTATGCCGCAAGCTAGTGTTAGTGTTGCAAGTTTTCCCGGCGTACAGGACCGCTTACCTCATCGATTGGACTCTAAAAACCTGCCCAGGTACCTAATTAGCAATTAGCCGCCATGTCAACTGGTGAAGCACCCTTTCAAGCCCTCTCCTCCAGCCGTGGATTAATTAACATAATTATTAGAGTTCTGTATGATGACGTATGGTCATTATGACATAACACACAACCCGCTGAAGTCAAGCACATGTAGTAGAGCCTATGGGCTGAGAGCGCTTTAATGTTGGGCAAAATGCTTTGAGAGCCGTCCAAGCGGAACGGGTCTGATGTGCGAAGGAATATTTGTCATGCGTGACCGGTGAATAGAAGACTTTGAAAACCTACCACAACCCAGCAATTCTTTTTTTGTTGGATCGTACGACAGATCCTCTGCTTGTTTGATGTACAAACTGAATAGCAAAAATGTGAATTTAACACATATGTTGTTGGGTGTTTGTGTTTTCTTCTGTGCTTGTTTGATGTACAAACTGAATAGTAAAGATGTGAATTTAACCTATATGTTGTTGGGTGTTTGTATGTGTGATCTTCTCTGCTTGTCTGGTGTACAAACTGAATAGTAAAGATGTGAATTTAACCTATATGTTGTTGGGTGTTTGTATGTTATCTTCTGTGCTTGTTTGGTGTAAAAACTGAATAGTAAAGATGTGAATTTAAACTATATGTTATTGGGTGTTTGTATGTGTGATCTTCTCTGCTTGTTTTGTGTACAAACTGAATAGTAAAGATGTGAATTTAATCTATATGTTGTTGGGTGTTTGAATGTCTTGTCTTCTGTGGTTGTTTTGTGTACAAACTGAATAGTAAAGATGTGAATTTAACCTATATGTTGTTGGGTGTTTGTATGTGTGATCTTCTGTGCTTGTTTGGTGTACAAACTGAATAGTAAAGATGATAATTTAACCTTTTGTTGTTGGGTGTTTGTATGTGTGATCTTCTCTGCTTGTTTGGTGTACAAACTGAATAGTAAAGATGTGAATTTAACCTATATGTTGTTGGGTGTTTGTATGTGTGATCTTCTCTGTTTGTTTGATGTACAAACTGAATAGTAAAGATGTGAATCTAACCTATATGTTGTTGGGTGTTTGTGTGATCTTCTCTGCTTGTTTGGTGTACAAACTGAATAGTAAAGATGTGAATTTAACCTATATGTTGTTGGGTGTTTGTATGTATGATCTTCTCTGCTTGTTTTGTGTACAAACTGAATAGCAAAGATGTGAATTTAACCTATATGTTGTTGGGTGTTTGTATGTGTGATCTTCTCTGCTTGTTTTGTGTACAAACTGAATAGTAAAGATGTGAATTTAACCTATATGTTGTTGGGTGTTTGTATGTGTGATCTTCTCTGCTTGTTTGGTGTACAAACTGAATAGTAAAGATGTGAATTTAACCTATATGTTGTTGGGTGTTTGTATGTGTGATCTTCTCTGCTTGTTTTGTGTACAAACTAAATAGTAAAGATGTGAATTTAACCTATATGTTGTTGGGTGTTTGTATGTTATCTTCTGTGCTTGTTTGGTGTACAAACTGAATAGTAAAGATGTGAATTTAACCTATATGTTGTTGTGTGTTTGTATGTGTGATCTTCTGTGCTTGTCTGGTGTACAAACTGAATAGTAAAGATGTGAATTTAACCTATATGTTGTTGTGTGTTTGTATGTGTGATCTTCTGTGCTTGTTTGGTGTACAAACTGAATAGTAAAGATGTGAATTTAACCTATATGTTGTTGTGTGTTTGTATGTGTGATCTTCTGAGCTTGTTTGGTGTACAAACTGAATAGTAAAAATGATAATTTAACCTATATGTTGTTTGGTGTTTGTATGTCTTATCTTCTGTGCTTGTCTAATAAATAAACTAAATTGTAGGCTCATACGAAGATAAGATTTAACTCGAGGTAGTGTTGGGCTTGAAAACATAAAGCTACGTGTATTTTACATTAAACTTTCCAGATGTATTTAATGTTACAGCTATTTCATGCAATAGCTTAGATCGAAATATCACTACATCGAGGCTCTTAGAATCGTCACACATGCGAACTATTGTCAGCACCCTTGGGCTAAACACTATTCAGACTTGGAGGTCAATGTGGCAGGGGAAGTAGAGTTTATGAGTTTCCGTGACAATGTCATATAAAGGGTTTGTCTGGTCAGCAATAAGTGTGTGTGTGTATCAACAAATAGTGTGTGGTGGTGGTGTGGGTGTGTGAATAGTGTAGGGGTGGATTCTATTCACGATGGAGTGTAGAGAGGTCGTTGTAGCGTAGGTGTCGCTGAACACTGTTGAGTGTGGTGGCGGGGGTGTGATTTGTCTAGTACGGCGGCGTGTCTGGAATGTCTATTGTACCACACATGGTCAACTATTGCCGGACACGCTCGCCAGATAAAGTGTGTAGGTCCCGTTGTGCAACAAACAAAGGGGAGGGGAGGGGTGGGGGGGGGGGTTCCACACAAGCTGTGGGTCATTGACCGCTCAAGGCGCTGACCACTCTATTCAATGTCACGAGATGGGATATTCAGTGGCGCGTCTAGGTTTTATGGCGTCAGAGGGCGCCTTGTAGTTTTGTTTACACCTTATATTCAGAGTTTCTTCCAGGCATCTTTTCGAAGCCCACCCCCCCCCCCCCCCGGAAAAAATTCTACCGCCCACCCGAACGAAATGAAATTTATATAATTTATATAGAAAATATATACTTTTAACAGTGTCCGCCCCCCCCCCCCGAAGAAAGTCGACCGCCCCCCCCCCCCCTTCCCGAACATTTCAAGTGCTCCCCGGAGAAAAAAGTCTGGAAGAAACACTGCTTATATTATGGTGGCTGCTGACATTCATCTCACCAAGACAACATCCTTAAGTACTGTGTTCTACAGTATGGGCACCAGCAACATAGCATTGTGAATTTATTAAAGTCATTAGCTAAACATATATGACCATATTATGTAATCTAGTGTGTCTCTGCGAGCAAGATTACAGTGCACAATTTAACGTATATTTGATTAAAGTGTTATAAGTAGCTTTGCAATACATCGCTTTGATTTAGAGTATGGGTTAGAGTTGATTTGTGTGTGTAGTTTAATAATGCATTGAGGTGTGGTTGCCATGGTAACACTTTCAACAGAACCAAGTAAACGTTTAGTAATTTTATAATTCTCACTCGGCCAATTTAAGTGCTATTGACGCTACTTTTAGACTACATCTCAATACTTACAAACCCACTCCCCCGCACCAATCTAAGCTTAAAAAAAATCTTTACTTATGACCAACCCCCCTCCCCCTCCTTGACCTTCAGCTAATGAACACCCATTATCAAGACTCATCTTTATATGAAACTATCAACACATATGAACACAAGAGATTGAGCAACATAATGATATGAAAACGATATCAACACTTGTGACACTCCCCTCCCTCCCCCACACATTAAGCAACATATTATGACACTTGAAGAAGACCCCCGCTGAGCAGTCACAACTTTAAATCACGACATTTACATTAATTCCTCCGCAACGATGCGCATCTTTTCCCATCAATTTTTTAGCATTTCTTACACTGACATAGCGCATGTAGGTCGTGACCCCCCCCCCCCCCCGCTAGACACCTCACCCTACGTCCCAGTTATGCTCGGGTGGTGTCCTGAGCTGAGGGTCAGGTTACACATCCTGGGTGATGACAAGATTAGCTTTTATTTCAATAGGGAAAAACTAAAAATAAAAAAGTCCAAAGAGTAAAAAAAAAAAAAAAAAAAAAAATCCTACACCTACATACATACTGCTGCAGCGTCTCCGTTCAAATCTCACTGCACTAACTCAGTTTTAGGCGAGATTCAATTGTTCAATATAAAACACATAACATTTATTTGATAGTAAAATACTCTTCAGAACCTATCGTCCAAGTAGCAGGTGAAGTAGAGTTCATCTGTTTCAGTGACCATGGCAGCACTATGCGCAGCCGTTATTACTTTTCCCTAACGTGAGTAAGGTATCCATAAGAGCTGGGTGGACTCAGGGACGTCATACGGACTCAGGTAGAGGATCCGAACTCGATACTTTCGGGTCAGCGTTAAATAGCGACCTCTAGAAATATCCTGACACGATCGTGTCTAATATGCTTGTGTGCTGTGTTCTACAATAAGGGTATCAGCCACAGTACGAAGTGAATTTTAAGTTATTGGTTAAACCTCTACGGCCGTAGTATGTAACTACAACCTATATGACCGTATTATGTAACTACATGTTTCTCTGCGAGCAAGTTTAAAGTGCACTTTATATTTGATTAAATTCCTATTACTAGACTACACTTATACACTTAATACCAAGTATATCGCAAAAACATCTGAAATCGATATGACATATTGGTTCATGCAAGATTGCAGAGAGTATCGAGCTATTATAGGGGCCATGTCTTGTGCAAGAAACGCTAAAGAACAATGACGATGTGGCTGTGAGGACTATGGTTAGGGTTAGGATCTAGTAAAGCATAGAAGAAAAGAAACTGCTCATAACTGATAATCGTAACGTTTGGTTTTTGTTCATCGTAACGCACCATGTCGAAGAGTATAATTTAAACCCCAAGCTGAGAAATAATTTAGTTAAGATGCAGTGGTGCATTGATCCGTTTTACAGCAAATCAATGAACGTCTTAACAAAGTGATGGCGGTGGTACTGACAGAAACGACTAAAACATCCACGTCTTTTCTGTCCCTTTTACCTTGTAGGATACTCTCTGTAGGTAAAGTAGGAGCGTCAAGACTTGCATAAAAAGCTTATAAAATAATTGTTAACATGGGACGGCGTGGTCGGGCAGGAGCGCGCATGATTGCTAGCTCCAGAAGTCGCAAGTTCGAACCCTATGAGGACAACAAACTCCCTAATAAAGAAAACTCAAAAATAAAACATAATCTTGAACAAAGACCTAATAACCTCTACAATTGATGTTTTGATTAAACACCAACTTATTTTTAACTCGCCTCCTCCTATCCCTACCCTTATACAAAATATGTCAACGGGACCCTTACGTTAAAAAGCACGTCTCGCTTGATCGAGTTCAATCACAAAACACGCTCAGCGCTAGAAAGTTGTCATTTGCTTTTTAGCCGTGTTTATAAAACAAGTCTCAATAAACTCTAGAGACCTTGCTATTCTTATTACAGAACTTCGATGGGTCTCTGCGGAAATCGATCTCTATCAACTCGGTGCTTTGTTCTCGACTGGCATTAGAACCCAAAAATTGAGTTCTTTAAAATTAGATTACCTTAATCATCATTGTCCATAAATTGTCCCTGCGTTATCTCTTGCAGCAGGAAATGCTAATTAGTCCACCAAAAACTGGCAGTGGGATGCATCGAAGCGCCATTTTGTCTTCTAGTTTAAAAAAAAAAAAGTAAAACAACGCCCAGAGGAGAAAATAATTTCAGAGACGTCGCGCCATCCTGCCGCCATGTTGTGTTTTCTAGTGAAAACACAATACTAGAACCAACCCAATAAATAATTCCGTGCGCGCTAATGCCGATGTTTAGATAACCCGCCGCCTTATACTTCAAGAACTATGACCATACTGGCATCGCGATGCATGGTCTTCCCTCTTACATTTCCGTGTAAGCATTCAGGTATTGATGGGTATTGATATTGGGCCTCCGACACCAGGAAAAAACACAAAAAGGGCCGGGGCCGGGAGATCGAACCGAACACAGCGCGGCGAAACTCCGTGCTGGGAGATGTAAATAAATGATGCCAGCTTTTAGAAACCGGATCCGTTATTTATCAGCCGGAGCGAGGCGGGAGGTGAAAGAAACAGGTAGCATTGTTCCCGGCGCTGTTGCTTTTTTTTACGTCCATTCTTGAATTATTTATTGGAACTATTTACCTAATGTTTAGATTCAATGGGGACGGTTATTGAAGAATGCGGTAGTTCGTGATGGGTGTAGGGGCGGGGATGGGTCGATGGTGTTTGCTTCAATTACTTTTAAAGAATAAAAAAATATATCTGGTAACGGATGGGCATTTGGAAACACTCATGGCCAAATAAGTTTTTTTTTTTATCCTACTTCCTTTGTTAGGTAGTTTAATTTTTCAACTGCTAGAGACTACAGCACACTTCAGTACCTTCATCTGACTTAATAGAGTCATCAAAACCTGTCCCATGACTGGACTACGTCACATAAAGCTCGGCCCCCTCACGGTCTAGTACCATTTAATTTCCCTGAAACCCATTCCACCACCTCACGACTACGCTTAATAACCCGTAATTATCGATTTCTCCTGATCAAATTGATTTTTTTTTCTACTGTCTTTTAACCCAAGGGAATTTTACGACTTTCCGCAGTTTGCGGCCTCTGTTTCATATCCACTTTTTTTTTATTACCACGTCCTGGAAACAAAACCACGAGAATCCAAGTTTTTACTTTACTCAAAACTTCTCACTCGTAGCCTTAACTAGACCAACTTGATGACATCCGGTATATATATATATATATATATATATATATATATATATATATATATATATATATATATATATATATATATATATATATATATATATATATAAGCAAAGAAAGTAAATAAAAAAATCTGTAAATTATACTTTTCATTTTAGACTGCTATCCATAGTTTTTGTAAAGTAGATGTCATGTTTCTGTGACACGGTATATTACTAAACATCGATGACTGTGTTTGTCCTATGATTTTAACATCGATGACTGTGTTTGTCCTATGATTTTAACATCGTTGACTGTATTTGTCCTATGATTTATACGATCGCCTATTGATGCCAGGCTCAAGACGTGGTCGTACCGGGGATCGAACTTGCGACTTCCGGCTAGGGCGGAACTGCGCGCTCTACTAGTCGAAGTAAATTAGGGCGACAAAATGGCGGGTCCGACTTCAGCTGAAGTACGTCACAGTTACTTCCGTTTTGTAGAATATCTTGTTTTTGCTACTGCGGACATTTATAGTGAGAATTTCTCATGTAGCACGCATCAGAAGTGTCCGATGACGGATTAAGTATCAGAAGTGTCCAACGGAGCAATTATCAGAAGTCTGAAGTGAAGACCTCACGCATAGGAAGTGCCTGGAAACGGAGTACGTATCAGAACTGTCAGAGGAAGGAGCACTTAAGGTTGCTAAATCTAAAAGTCCCGAGTTCGAACCCCCAGGCAGACGAGGCTCAATAGCTGGGGGCAGCCATCCATCTAGGAGAGAAACTTCAAAATCTTGGATAGACAACGACTATGTTAGCAAAAAAAAAAAAAAAAGAAAAAGGCTGAAATAGGAGTCAGCCGGCCTATATAGCGCATAACAAGCTGACACATTATATATAACTGTGTTGGAAGAAATCCCTTCCAGTCCAGCATTACAATTCAGAACAAAGAGGAAACCTGTCTGATGACTTAACTTCTTTGATGTTTTAATAAGAACTTCATCCTACACGTGCCAACATTAGATAAAAGTCACTCAAACTTTAAATCTTCACACACATCAATGTTCATACAAACCGCTAGGTTTCCTCCAGCCAAAATAAACAAACAAACAAATTAATTAATTAATTAATTACTTAAAAAACCGCAATTAGCTATGATCTTTAAGCTTTTAATAAAAAGCAATACCATACAGTCCGTAAACACTTTAATAATGCGAGCATTAAGGCAGTACTGAACCGTACCGTAAAACGTTTACATATAGTGAGCATCAAAGCAAGAACTGAGGAAAAAAATTCTAATTTTGATAATATTGATACCATTAAATGATACAAAGAGAAATGTAACATAGTTGGGACGGTCGTGTTGTACAATTTTCGTAAGGGGGGGGGGGTGGGGGGGGGGGGTTGGGTGGTGGGGGCGGGGTCGTTCCCCTGGCTACAGATCTCATGCACTGTTCCTCATGTCATATCATCAATATTTACTTGAGCAGTCATGACATTGTTCTCTCCCTTGAGTAAGCCTGACACGAAATTATTCTCCCACCTTGCTCTGATACGACCCCCCCCCCCTCATCTGAAGAGGATGGACACGATTATCTACCAAGATTCGCGTATGTGAGTAAGGCCGGCATAATATTTCTACACCACAACTGATGCGATCGTCTCCCTTTAGCTCGACACAATCTTCCCTCGTGAGTAACGCTGACAATATTCTCTCTCCCCCCCCCCCCCCTAACTAACATTGACAATCGTGGAAGTTACACAGATTTTTGTAACAAGACAAAGAGTTTTTCTCACCTTACAAAGCCCATGGGGGAAGAGGGGTGTGGAAGGGATATTTTTAAAAAATAAACTAATTTAAAAAGCATCAGTATGTATGTATCCCCCCCCCCCTCCGACTCGCAACACGAGCTATGCCTGAAACCCCCTGTACTGCACCTGCGCTGGAAGTTTCACATTTTGTAACGAAAAAAAAAAAAAAAAAAAAAAAAAAAAAAAAAAAAAAAATTAGAAAAAAATAAAGAAAAGAAAAAAAATGTGTAGAAGATTGCCGGATAAAAAAAAAAAGTTGGCCAAGGCAGCAAAAGGCTAAAACAAGATGAGGTTTCGGTATGGATTGAGAGAAAACTCCAGCCGTGAAATTAACTGAGAACTTTAAAAAAAAAAACCTGTATATTTTTTCTTCTTCCCTTAAACTACTCATCCCGAGAGTGAGGCCGAGGGCTTTATATACCCCACCAAAAATTCTACCTCGGCTGAGCGTCAGCCTGCCTCAGCCAAAGACTTCGCGCTCTACTTAATCCGGGCTTCGTTAACTTCCCCCCGGTGGGTGCGCGGGTGGGGTGGAGGAGGGCTCCAGCGGTCTCTTCCCACGACTGGTCTGGCAGGTCTCCTGTTGGAGTCCAGTGACTCCATTGTTCACGGCCCATATACCCTGGACGTCACTCCTGGCATGTAACCCTACACGCATTGTGCCGCGGGTTCTTTTACATACCGCCACATAGCTGGCCGTAAACTGCGCACATACACATACATCATATCACCGACATACGTGTGTCTTATATGAAAAATGCGTTGGAATAAGTATACATATACATACATACATACATACATACATACATACATACATACATACATACATACATAAATACATACATACATAAATACATACATACATACATACATACATACATACATACATACATACATACATACATACATACATACATACATACATACATACATACATACATACATACATACATACATACATACATACATACATACATACATACATACATACATACATACATACATACATACATGCATACAAACATACACACACACAACACTCACACACACACACACACACACACACACATATATATATATATATATATATATATATATATATATATATATATACCATGAACTCGAACTGAACTGGAGCAGATTTCTAAATTTACATACATTATTCATAAGACCCATAGTCACAGTGGTCCAATTTCAACGCATATAGTCGATATAGTTGCAAGGCGTTGAAAGCTTTTGCCATGAAATATCTTTAAAATTATAATTCGTGACTTTATCTAAATTACAGATTGAATTATACAAGTCAATATTTTTTTTAAAGTTACGTTGGAGTAAAAAAGAATGTAAAGCACCCTTTGTAGCCTGATTGTCCATGAGGAGAAGAGTTCACCTGTTTCAGTAGCATTAGCATACGAACGTATAGAGTTGTAATCACTATGTCCAGATACTTTTACTTTCCTCAACATGAGTAAGGTACCCATCAGAGCTGGGTTTGAGCAGTTGGGCAAAAATATATACTTATACAAATAAAACTAGCTAAGGTAGTATTGCCTGCACAACTATTAAGTTTTACAAAAGAAATTTAAACATGGCAAAAAGTGCAATAAGGTGGTGCATGCGATAATGAGGAAGATAAAAATAACAACTCCTGGGGAAACTAAAAAAATGATACTTGTCACCCCCCCCCCCCCCCCCACAGGCCTCAGAAAGATAACTAAAAATTGTTATTCCAGACTCAGGTATCAGCCGTTGCGCCTCAGCGGGTTAAACTCGTCGGTTTTTGTTGAAGGAGCGACCATCGTCGACAGGTTCTTTCAGAAAAGGTCAAAATTTGTTTAGGGGTGTCTTAAACTTGGTTTTAAAATGTTAAACTAAAGATTATAAAATTAAGTAATACGGTTTAGTAAGTTAAACTTTGAAGTTGGTTTAGTGATTAGGACTCGGAATCATTCCCCCTTCCTCCGCCCCACCCCGTCTATCCGGGGCTGCGCAACTGGTGTTCAATCCTGGACTAGGCCAAGCAACAACCCTTTCACCCCCCTTCGTTTGATTTGTCGAGTGTTCTCCGCCACAGCACGCATGCGCAGTGACCCCACGTGTTCATAAACAAAGTTAGTCGGAGAGAGGGTATACGCTTTAGTTGAGTTTTGTGTAAGCTTGGGAACATCTAACACTTCTTTAACTCGGGTAGTTTTTTTTTATGCTGAAACTTTCTTAAAGCTTTCTAACATGGGAACTGAGACTAACAAAGATGATCGTAACACGCCTGAGTATCTAGCCCAGTTACTAAAAGATAAAAAACAAATTCAAGCTCTTCCAAATGTTTTCATTCATACGGAGAAAATTTTAGATGAAGGTAAGTTTACGAAAGTGAAAACAAAATTAGAGGAAAAAAAGTTTGTAGGAATTGTACTGAATTAAATATTTTGAATCGAGCAGCATACTTCTTATTCAGGTCCAAATCTATAAATAAAAATAGAATCTAGGACAATTTTATGTGAAGTGCAATCAAATAATTAAACAGCCTCGCTTTAACTTCAGCCAACTATTTTGTGCCGAGGGTTGCGATTTCCGAGGTGTCTAAAAGTTATTTTTATGCGTTTAAATGTTACCAAGTTAGTTAAAACATGTGAACCACTAGCTAGTCTTAATATACGAATCAACCTGCGTACGTTAAAGCCTACTTGAAGTTGTAGCGAAGCGACATTCCTGTGCTTAGTAAGTTTAATCAGAAGTAGGGCAGCCATCTTGAAAAGATTACCCTCCGGTCTGCGAGGCAAGTGTTAAGGCTTATTTTAAATGAGGGTTGGCAGGCTAGGCCAGGCACCTTTCTTTAGGTAGCCTATTTACTTTTGAGTATTAGAAAACCGTAACAGACAAAAACTCAATTCGGGCGAACATAAGTAGCTTCTAATTAGAAGCTAGTCTAGATTCTGAAGTAGGTTTTTTTAAGAAAATAAAAATTATTAGGCCTAGGCTATCCTTAAATTTTGTTTGGCTGTGCTGCGCTCATCCCTACTCCCCCCCACCCTTTATCTAGAACTACATGGGAGGGGGGTGGGGGCTCTGCCAGAAATGAGGCCGAAATATTGAGTTAAGTCTAGGCCTACATCTGTAATTCCTAGTTTTATGCTTAAGTTAGGCTTAAGTCAATATACATCTCCTATCTAGATCTAGGCCTATAGTAGTAATACAACTAATATTAAAAGTAGCATATGCCAGGTGTGTTTATATTGTTTTCAGTAGGGCCAACTGATGTTGACATAGCTTAATATTTTTTGGCTAATAATTTTAAAAGTTGTTTGATTTAAGACTTAATATGACTGAAATACTGATTTAAGTAAATCAAGTAGGTAGGCCTAATACAATCCATCATAGCTGTTTATAAAATGAGCATTTTTTAGGATCAGTGTGAATGCAGATATTTTAAAATGACCTCAGCTGTGTCTATATTAAATATGCTAAAACTCCATAGGCCTATACATGATTATGCAGATCAACCTTTATGCAGTAAGCTACAGTTTTTACATATGAACCAGTTTGCTTTTGTTTATGGAGAAAAAACAATTTGGATAGTAGGTTGTATCATTGAAGTCTAAAACAAAATTTGTATTGGTGGGAATTACAAGTCGGTTCTAGTGGTATTGGGGATTTAGTCATGTCCAGACTACATTTACATTCATGGGGGTTTTATCTCCTTTATCACCTTTCTGAATTATGCAGCTTTGATGAACATCAGGGTTTAGTGAGAAAATCAATACAGTATTGAACTGGGCAGTATCAGGGTGAACTTATCTAAATGGAGCAGGGGTATCTGTGGCTAGCAGAGGTCACAATTGTCTTATCTCCAATGTCCCTCAGTGAAACTCTAGCCCACTTCACCAGGAGTGGCTGTTCATAGATAAATCCATTGTCACCCCAACTTGTAGTGGTGTTCAGGGAAATCTCTTGATTTCACTAGTTTGATAAGATGCTGTTGCTAAGCTTAGTAGGCTTTTTAAAATCTGGCTTAGCTAAGAAGAAGGCAGGGGTCCCATGTCTCCTAAAAAAAAAATAACTGAAGAAAAAATTGTCCAAACGTATAGGCTAACTAGCGTAAAACAATAGTTTGTTATAAATAAGAAGCCTAGGCCTAGCCTATATGGTTCCAATTACTTATCTGCAGGAGTTAATTTTATAAATTAATACTATTAGCTTTAAATTGGAACATATTTTAAACCAAATAATATGCGAGCTTGGCTATGTCCTCCAATATCTTGTATATAGATTTATCTGTAAATAGAATATTTTTAAGGTTTTAACAGTTTAAAAGTTTATATTGTCTGCTTTACTAATTAGCAATCTATTAATGTAAGTGTTACAAACTTTACTTAACAAATTGCATGATGGTATTCACATTTTTTGAACACAATTATTTAAAACTAATTTTTTTTCACTAAACTCATACTTTTCTACGTTATGAAATTCACTATTTTGGTAGCTCGAAACTGAAAATTTGTGGTGGTCAGTGTCATCATACCTTGGTGGTTTGGATTGTTATTAACATTACTGTCCACATTTCATGTTGCAAACCCTGTCACAGTTACCCCTTTTAGGGATCATTGTTAAAAGTAATCCTTTTATGGATCATTGTTAAAAGTAATCCTTTTAGGCGTCATTGTTAAAAGTTATCCTTTTAGGCGTCATTGGTAAGTTATCCTTTTAGGGGTCATTGGTAAAAGTCATCCTTTTAGGCATCATTGGTAAAAGTTATCCTTTTGGCGTGTTTGGTAAAAGTTATCCTTTTAGGCGACATTGGTAACTTATCCTTTTAGGCATCAATGGTAAGTTATCCTTTTAGGGGTCATTGGTAAAAGTATCCTTTTAAGGGATTCCTGTTAAAAGTTATCCTTTAAGGGATTCTCTAGGATTGTTGCTTTTTAAATATTTTATACATTTTGTTCTGTTTTCCTCCAATCTTAAAGAAAATTCTAATGGCGAAATCTCCCATATTTGTAACTGAACAAACATGTACATTTAATTTAAATTCACTAACTAATCACCATGTCTATGTGGTTACTATTGTAGTACTAATTTTTTGTATCCAGTTTGCTTTAATCACTTTGTGCACCAAAAAACATCGTACCATAATTGTAGCCCGTAATGTAACTACTACTTGTTAACTAATAACAAACCCTTCACTGCTAATCTCAAACCACTAGAGTGGTCAGTTGGTCAGTCACAATCTACTTTTCCATACATGCAGACACCTAGCCATGTCTGGGAGTAAAAAAAAAAAAAAACTGGACAAAAGTTTTTAAACCTCGCCAGGTAAAGATTTTGTTTATTTTTATTTTATTTGTTTTATTTTCAATGTGTTTATCGTGCAGGTGTCTATTTGATTGTATTATAACCTAAAAAACCTTTCCCCCCTTACTCGTTTTTAAATGCCAAATGTTTCTTGTAGTTGACATTTTCCTTACTTTGCAATAAACTGCTTCTTATTTAGTAATCAAAAATAATTTCAAAGGTCTACATAAAATCTTTATTGTATATATAATTATGTTGGAATATATACTTTAAAAAAAAATTATTTTGCAATAAGATTTACAATTCATCACACTATGGATCAAAAAGATACTGCCATGAAATAACCTCACTCGTTTATCTATCCAGTTATTCTCCTGTTTCTACATGCCTTCCACATGCTTGCATATCCCCCAAAAATTATTCCTAGTTTTATTTAGATGTGTACTCTAGTTGCGTTTCTTAAATCGCCACCTCCTTAAAGATTTCTTTCCTCGTTTTAAACCTATTCATGAGCTACAGTTCCTTCTCCTTAAAAAATCCCCCCCATCGCAGATTTGCATTGATGGTTATTGATCAATTACCTCCCCTGGGCAGTTCAGAGTTCTCTCGCGTCGGTGCAGCGTGGACTAGCGAGTGTAATCAAGTCTCGGTGGTACTAAAGAAGAAAACATCCGGTCTCTCTGTAGCTGGTGCCGCCGGGTTTGATGTCCAGTCTCGGTGTGCACACAGATGTCTTGCAGTGGGTGTGTAGCACCTGTTCCCCGTGCTTCATTAGTTGGGCACGGCAGTAGAGCTATGCCCTTATTACAGTAGTTCTTTTACTCTTACATCTCCGTATACAATTACATACCCCGGCTCTACTTCTAAGTTTATTGACGTAATTTAGCCTACACACATTTCCATTTGTTTAAAGCGATTTTTTTTGGTAATCGATCTCCATTCTTCTAGTTTATTTAAGCCGATGTGATCTAATTCTCTCCCTCGCCCTTCCCTTCTCGTCCACTCAACTAATTTAGAAAACGCTATTGAATTACTTAATCAGTTTCCCCACAAAAAATATTCACGTTTATTTCGTTAGGAATAGCTCGAATAGAAATTAACCTTTTCTGAAACGTTTTCCCCTCTTTTCCCCAAAGAGTGGGAATCGCTTTAGTGCTGTTACGTGTTTTTACAAAGCCAGTATCGCCGGTGTTGTTTCAAAGGAATAAATTAACCATGTAATCGATGTTTCAAATATTGATGCCCCGTAATTGCTATTGGTTTTGTGTAACTGCTGGTCATTATATAAATTATTTTGCATTTTAATTGTCTTTAAATTTAGAAAGGCGATATAGACAGAAAAAGCGCGCATGACGTTCTTTGGTATATTATGTCTGGCATTCATATAGACATTTTTAATCACCCAACGTTTGTAATTAGCTACCTACGTCTTTGACCGTGTTAGATTTGGAGACATCCTATCTTGTCTGCTTGTTGAGTACACAACTTAACATGTCAGTATAGTATCAAACTTAAAAGGTATTGTATAGTACCCATGATTCTGGGTTTCATTTGTCTAAAGTATTCGATAGCCCTCCGATCTTCCCCCCCCCCCCCCTTATATTCTAACCAAAAGTAGTTAAGATTCTGTCAAGAGTTGATACCCCTCTAAGGCAAGAGGGGATCAAACACTCCTATGCAAGAGTTCGATTTATCTTGTGGATTTATAATTGACTAGTGTCGTAAAAAATATAATCTGATACTAAGTGGTTTTTAAAAAACAAATTATACCATAACATTAAGTGTCGCTTTAATTACCACTAAAACTTGTCGTATAATCAGATACAGAACTTGGGGCTTACCTCCTGTACGTTGGGCGTGCACCCAACCGTGAAGGTTGGAACTCACGACCCGCGGAATTTTATCTTGTGGTATTCTTCTATTCGAAACATTGGACCCCCCCCCCCCCGCCCTACTACACACTTGATCGTCTGGGTGACCTTTCTTCCACCCCCTCCCCACCCTCGGGCTACTACCTGTATCATCTTGTATCTGTCGTTCCAGTGCCGTATTTGAATGGGGTCGGTGGACCGAGACGCGCCCCGATAGAATGGGGGGATTTTTTTCTTACAAAAACTGTTGCTGAGTGTCGTCACGGCCGGTCAGGTTTCAGACATAGAATTGATCGTGCTGTAGACTCGGTGGGCCTTAGCTTGCTCGCTGTGACGTGGTGTGCTGGTGTGTCAGTCATGTGCTTGCTGTGTCGGGGTGTGTCAGCAGTGTGCTGGTGTCATCTATCACGCTTAAGGCCAAGCGGATATTGCCACACTTACTACTTAAATACGTACTATTTTTACCTTCTTTTCTTGGGGTTGCAGTTGTGGAGTTTAATTTTAATGTATGAAGAGTGGTCCAGTTCTTTTTTTTAAACGTGACTTGTCTCACCTGATTTTGTAACACCCCCCCCCCCCCCGAAGATCTTTAAGCCCAGGGATATTTTTGATGTCGGGATTAGTGGTTTTGATGTCTTAAGTCGACACGGAAGTAAGGTGACGTCAGCCTTCTGTCGCGTTGCTCCGACACAACGCGGCGATGCTATGTCATGCATGTCATACCCAAGTTGCGAAGGGTTGTTGAAAATAATTTTCTACATGACGTTTATTTATTGTCCCCCTGAAGATACTAATCCCAACATACGAGCGACAAGGACGATGCGGGATTAAGATTTTATGGGGAGAACGTTTTTATTCACTTGTTTTAGTCCATACACAAGATAGAGTATTTGATATTTAAAGTAATTTCTCCACTAGTCTATTCAAACTAGCCTACTTTTTGGATTTCCAAAACCAAACGTTTGTTTAGTTGTCTGGAGTGTTGTTGTCTAGGTCATTGGTTAATGGGTTAAGTCTTTATTTTCCAGACCTTCAGTGAACTTTACCATTACTAGTTCCGTTACAATGTTGTGTTGAAACCAGGAACTGGTGTGTTATGCATGCAGATGTATCCAAACTCGTTTGTCGTTTTTATTGAAGGAAATTATATCAGGTCATGGGTTCTCAAAGATTTAATTAAGCAACAAAAATCCCACCGTGCTGTCTGGAAAGTAAAACTACATATGTTCTTCCACGTTTGACCATTTAGTGTAATCAACACACTGATAGAAAAAAAGTATTGTTAAATCGATTTTCGCCGTTAGCTTTTTCACCTTTTTGTTGTAGGGGTTCCATAATTTATAGGGTTGAGAACCGTCACGTAGACGATATCCGTGGAGAGGATATGAAGCGACGGATTTTTTGCCATTCTTTGGAATAAGTTTCTCATTTTTCAAGTAGTCCTGCCCGGGCCACACAAAACGTGGGATTTAGAGACCGGTGTAGCAATAAAATACTCCCTGACGCTGTCTTAGTATTGTGGCGCCTCCCGTCGGCTTTAGCCCAACCATGTAGCAATGGGGAGACTGTTTATGGGGATGTCTCTACGGTTAATGTTGCGTTTCGTTGTCTAGATCTTTGTTTCATGTCGTTTTATATTATGTTTTGAGTCTCGTTCATAAATGTCTTTACATACAGTACCAGAAGCATCGTAATAACACATTGAATCATACAAGGCACGTAACTAAGTAAATATTTATAGTATGCGATTACATTAATTGAATAACACTTTCAATTAAAACAAATATCTACAGTATTTAGGTAGTTTTGACATATTTCATGGATATTTTGAATCAAAATACTTTAATTTTCTCTACTCCAGCAAATTTATTTAAACGCGTTTTAAACGCCATATCTGAAGTAAACATGACATATTTTTAACGAAACGAAAACATCTTAATCACAAACAACGGAAGTGGGAAGTGTTTCTTCTCAAACAGATTTTATTGAGAAATGTTTGAAACGATTTCCTAATGCTGAAATGTTACGATATAATTTCAGTTTTTTAAAACCGCTACACATGTGCATAAATTGGTAAATTTTATAGAGCAGACCATTCCTCGGCTGAAAGTTTCGTTTATCCATATGCTTCACGCGTTCATAGTGTTGTAAACGCAACACGTTTACTGCATATTTAATAAAAAAAAATATTTTTACATGGTACCCAATCATAATTTATAAACGCCCGTTTTGAAGATCAGAAGATCAGTTATGATGAGAGAGTATTCCCCACATGTCTGCATAATAAATGTCGGTCAGGCTGTCGTCCAGTTGTTTCCCTTTAGCGTTACACTTAAAAGGCTTCTTTTCTTTAAACGGCGTGACGTTTATCAAATGAAAACCATATGATGGGCTAATCACCGTGGTTTATGGTTCAGTTTATTTAATTTCGCCCTCACACAACGCTGGTAGCTGAATGTTTCATCACGAATATGTAAATTATCTACTCGTTTAACCACAATGAACTTTGTAATTGCTTGTCCAATAAAATCTGGCAAAAGTAAACTTTTTGACAATATCTCGTAATTTAAAATAAAATATATAACCATTACATTCCCCATCATTTTAAACGGTAAAAGAACAAGAAGCGAGTATTTGGACCTTAACTAATTCTTGTCTATTGCAGCTATCAGATCAGTTGTCGTTCGTCTTTTTTAATCCAGATTTTTTCTCTCCCGATATCCATCTCTATTTTTTATTTTATTTTTTCAATTTGTTTTTCACAAAACATCGTTATGGTTTCTCGTTTTACCTCCCCCACCCTCCCTATCTCCTATTTCTTGTAAAGGACGGCATTTCAAGAAATGCTGAAGAACACTCAGTTTGCTTTTCTTAGTTTCTCGACGTTTCTGGACCACCAGTTGACCCATACACCTGGGCCTTGTGCTACTAACAACTACACCCCCCCCCCCTCCCCGTCCACTTCAGATGTTGACCTTTCTGTATCTTCCTCAGAAATCAACAGAGTCCGACTTTCATTGTTTCACCATCAAGGCAAACGCGATGTCCTGGACTTACCCGATGCCGTCGGTCCAGTCGTCCAGCTGCAGGAAAAATTGTTTGTGCCAGTTAAGGAATATCCAGACGTAAGTACACCACACTTAAATGTAGTATCCTACATTTTAATACACCAGACTACATTAGTAGTAAAACTGAATGCGACTATAAAGATACAGCATACTTTATTAATACAGGCACCAAATACTTCATAGCTCTACACATTATTTTAGTAGTGTTTTACAAGAACTACTAATATAATATACACTAACCACTAAAACACTGCTGCAATATTTACATTATAAAGAAACAATACTTGATAGTGAAAATACAAATTAAATACACCTGTTCATGCACTAGCTAAACTTGCGCTGAACAAGTGGAATAAACAAGACACAAAAAACCCACCCTGTATAAATGCAACGCCTACACAAAGTAGAAATGAGAGTAATAACTCACCACTCAGATAATACACGTATCTACAAAGCTTTTATTTAGTTCCCTAAACACTCGATAATATCGTTTAGTTACATAACCGTGGGCAACGATTTTTCACCTTTCCCCACCATTTCCCCCCTCCGTTTCCTCTTAAGTTCCATCTTACCCATTATTATTTTAACGAAGTCGATGTATCTTACCTGCCCGGCGTCTATAAATAGCGACCAAGTAAATAAGGCTCACATAATTCCTTAAATAAACAGGCGCATCATCGGGAGGCACGATTTCACAGTTTCATAAGAATATAGGTTTTATTACAACGGAGAAACAGTTATTGGAAGGGGGGAATGGGTGCGGAGATTAGTAGTGTACTGTGGCCTGTTAAATGGGGGTTGATATGGAAGACATTGGTTAAATATCATGGTTGATATACATGCTATTGCATAACTGGGGTGATTGGTAAGGAGTTTACTGAACAGGCTTGCTTTGTATAGAGTTGCAGTGTAGATTATGGGTATTAAAGTTGTGTGTACGCTGGTCTACAATTCGTGGTGGTAAGCTAACATTGGCTCAGGCATTTACAGACGAAATAAGCACACACATTTAAGTACATTTTGTGTCATTTAGGGAACCCAGCTGCGTTAGTTGTGAGTTAAAATATAGTTAGGGTAAAATCAGTGTTTCTTCCAGACTTTTTTCTCCGGGGGGGACGGGGGACGGGACACTGTGAAAACTATATTTTCTATATAAATTCCATATTCCGTTTTCTACCGGGGGGGGGGGGACTTTAGCCCCCCCCCCCCCCCAAAGCAACTCGGTACAATTAAAACTGTAGTGCAAGTACATTGAACATCTTAGATAATGACACGTAATGTTTTATACACACTGATGAACATATCTCCCTGGAAACGTTTTCAGTTTTTGCTTTCGTAGTGGTTAAGTTATTGTAATAGCTAAACACTCGAGGCTTCCTCGCAGTTTTAAACAACTTTTAAAAATAAGGCATCGCTTCCTCCCACACGAGTCATTAAGCAGATAGTTATCTAAGACCCACTCTACACACGTGTTCACCTCTTTAGCCTGCGTACACGGGCACACATGGAATTAATTTCCCCAGTGAGTTTTGGAGATGTTCACCACGTCATAATGGGGTAATGCCAAGAGGCTTGCAATGTACATCGCTCTTAGAACGAGACGTCTAGCGAGGGTTGTTTCTTTCTATTTTTGCACAGCTCTCCGACGTCGTGTATTTTTTTCTTCTTGCTGTTTATCAGATGTGTCAAGTGAAATTAAGAAAACATAACAAAGTATGTCGAGAATCCAAGTCTCGGTGTATGCTGGGGTTGTCAAGCCAGGCTTACCGTTAGTTGCTGGTCGATAAATAACGGCTTGGGTTATTGCATACTAAAAACTTGCGTGTCGCACTCTACTTTATCAGGGTAACTAACATTAACATCGACGGTTAAAATAGTACTCCTGCACAGAAATTATGTCTCGCTCATACTCATAGAATTGTTGTTCATAATTATATTTTGTTTCTTTCTATATTGCTTACAAAACGAATTAGCCCCTAGCAATTATACCTTACATCATTAGAGTAATGACTGGCAGATGTTAGAAGTACTATTAATTATGTTGCCGACCACAAATTGACCACAGGGGTGTGTATTAATGCCAATAACTTCGACCTCGGTCCCCACACGATGTGTTGACCAAGCGGACGAACACGTCTTAATTAAGCATCTTTCATGAGTATCATTCAGGCTTTCAGCACGTGCCACAGCTTGACATTAATTTATTCCAATCGTTTTTGGTAAAAGCTACATTACGTAGCAATTAAAGCAGTTTCACGAAAGCATCTTTTAATTATTTTTTCTTTAAATTTTTAAAAATTCAAACTGGATTTTTAAATTGTTTTAATTGTTTCAACGTCGTTTAATCTAATTTCAGCTAATGTGTTTCAAAGTTCTAACCAATTTTAACAATTTTAATCCAGTTTTTCCCATTTTTTTTGGTAGCGGTTTAAAATTTTAATTGTTAGCTTTTCCCCACTTCCGGTTAATGCCTCGTGTTTCTACAGCTTTCTATTTCTGGCGCCCTAATTCCAGCAGCGCTGTTGCCTTGACATGTTAAAATCTTCATCGCCTGTTTTTTTTTCCTACCAAGTCTTTTGCATGTCCATTTTATGAGCCAAGTTTCAGACGGACATGGCCATAAAACCACGTAGCTGCCTAAGTCTCATGTCATGATGGTGCAGTTGTGCAAGGTCTAACATCTTTATAACAACGCATCATGGGAGACCCTGACTCACGCAAGTGGACAGATTTAGGCGGGTTTTAAAAAATGATTTACTTCAAACTTTTCCTGTTCGCTAGACAAAGACATTAATTGTACTCCACTGGCCATAACTCTAAATGTCCAACCTCTTTTTTTTTAAAGCGGTGTGCAATTTTCTTTTTTTGGTTCAGTTCTGTTGGGTTTACTTTTTTTAACGGGCGCGCTGGCTTGAAAGAATTACGTGGCGTGGAACAAATCGCCTAATTATTTAGCTTGTATTCAAAGGTAACTTCTAGCCGAGCTGAAATCTAAAGTATCAATTTGCATAAAGCAGGAAGGTGGGCGGGTATCTTTCAGCTTTGAACCCGTGCTTCCCCTCAACGTTTGTTTACCAAGAGCGTTTAATCTGCCTCTATCTGTTTAGGATTAGTCATACTTCGTGAGAACAACTGGCAAATGAGACTGCGCTCGTTTCCGATGTCTCCTTCATCAGCCCTCGCTAAGGCTCGTAGCGAGTCTACTTTTTAAATAAAAAACCCCATCTTACCCGACTCACATTAACCCTTTCTTCCCCGACTCCTGTCGCCCGTGTCTAAAACAACAAGCGCGGAGTGACTGTTAAGTTAGTGTTTTTTGACTGGGAGTGGCCTCAGGAAAATTCATGCGTATTTTTTTTTAGACCGACTTAACAGGAAAAGATAGATTTATGTGACGGGGCTTTGGGTTGAAAGTTCAATTTTTTCCCTTACTACCGTTAATTCTTGATGGATGGCTTTAGATTTTAATGCTGGAGGGAAGGTCGAATTATATATGTAGAGCAACGAACAACTTAAAAATCTATAATAAACACTTTCGTTGTTGTTATTGGCATCTAAGTCAAGCGTTTGTTATTCCAATAATTTCTTTGTTGTAGTTAGTTACCTTTTCCTACGCATTTTTATTTTTAGCATCATTTTAAAACTTAAACATGCAAATTATGTTTTCTTAAGAATGCTAACAAATAATTCGGCAACTCATGTCGTTGTTCAAGTCATTGCTTAAATTAAATTTAAATATAAATTGTCATTGACGTTTCTAGTTATTTTGGTTTAATATTTTTAATTAAGTTGGCTTGCTTTGAAAGCTGATAAAACGGATATACCGCTTCTGCCTTGAAAAGGACTACGTATTCTTTTTTTTACTGACATGAGAGCTTTTTTCCCATCTACCAAAACATGTACCCAACCAACTAAAATCATCTTTTGGGAATCAGTTATTTATTTGTGTCTAGCACTTCTTGCGTTGCACAGAAACACGATTCCAAATCACATACTACAACTCTAGGCAGACTACTAACCACAAGCTCCATCAGAAGACTTTATGGGAAGCTAAGGAAAAAAACAACTGTAACAACTGTTAAAACTTGCACAACTGGTATATTAGCCCTCGCCTTCTTATCGTGCGTGTTCCAGCTCATTTCGTGTGATTTTCGTTTTTTTTCTTCGTTCTTTAAAGCTGCTCACCCCAAACCTCGTGATTTCAACTCCTCGACCCAAGCCTCGTGATTTCAACATACTGCCATCTCGTGATGCAGGCAGTGTAATTCGAGCCGTGTTGAAAAATATAAATATTTTAGCCCTCTTGGTAGACACAAACTTCACCCCCTACCCCTTCATAGCTAGTACTGAAAGTTATTTTACCGGTGTGGAGGGAAGGGAGGGGGGGGGGGGGTAGGAGGCGGGGAGGTGTGGTGGACTGTGCCGTTTGTGCTTAACCGCTTGCACGTGCTGAGACTGTGAATGAACCATTACGGACAATTTTAGACATCAGATAGTTTTATTGGCACCGAGGTAAGCGAACTGTGGGTTCTTTGTTTACCCACGCCGAGTAGCGAGGGGGGGGGGGAGCCGCTGTTGCCACTGCTGGAGTAACAATCTTAAGTGCCTAACTTCGTTAGTTACCCTGTTTAGCAAACACTGATTTAGGGACGAGATTATACAAACTTAATATCAGCTTTATCAGATGGAGCCTTGTATTGAAAAGATGTTGGTAGTTTCTTCATGTGAGCATTGGCATTCTCGATACAATAACCGAATTAGACTCAATCGTGAATATTATTTTAAAGTAAATATGTTTTTACACAAGTAAAATTAATACCGACGAAACAAACAAAAATGCTCTAAGAGATGAACAAGTAATTAAAGATTTACACAAGCTGGCTTGAACAACACAAACCTGACCATACACGTCTGTGTAAAACATGAAGGGATTAAATCCACGACCATAAATACACGAGATATTAAAATTAACTCGTCCGTGAAGGACAAGACAAGGACAGTCACGTGGCACCTGTAATTTAAATTATAAATATATTTTTTTAAATCCATCACACGTGATACTTTTTTTGGAAATTATTTTTTTATTCATTTAAATGTTACCCCCCAAAGTGTCTTGTTCTTAACACCTTATTAATGCACTTATTTGATACTGCTTCCCCCCCCCCCCCTCCCCCTTACATGTCTTTTGTGTTCTTTTAAAACAGTGGTTCCCAACCTTTTTCGATTGGCGACCCCCTTTTATAAAAATTAAGTGACCCGCGACCCCCATTGAATTAAAAAGCCGAAATTAGTATGGTAATTAATAAGCACTAAAATAACATTTTCTAGTAGACTTTCAATATGAACTACTCTTGATAACTGTTTTAATAACATGAGTAAAATTGCATACTATTCACTAAACATTCGTGATTAATTTTTTTTTGTTAACCCCAACCTATGTCATTATCATTATCTTAATTTTATTTTTAATCGAAAAATAGTGTTGAAAATCTATTCTCGAAAAGTCAATCAATTTTACGTTTGGGTATGACTGGTGAATACTACACCAAAATTGAGTGTGCAGTTTTTTTTATCTTTCTCGGAATCATTCTACAAATCAAAGAATTCATCTTGTAATTCATCGGGAATGCTGGCAACATCGGGGGAAGAAGAGAATGGGTAATGCGTAAATGCAGATTCTTTTTTTTTCAGCTCAGAGAAATAGCGCTGCAATTCGTTTACACTTGATTCAAGATGCCCAGAAATTTCTTCTTTCAAAATTTTAATTATCTCACAATTAGATTCATCTACCACACTGCAGAGTTTCTCAAATTTACAATATTTCCAAGATTTATTTTCTTCGCCGATTTTGCAGCTTTGATAAAAATGCCCCGAGATTATCATGGAGAGTGATAATATTCGTTCATTTTCCCTGAAGCTTCAGGTTATGCTTATGTTGATGCTGCTAGGTATGATACTCTCCCCAACCACTCTATGTCGTTTTAAGCATACCAAAAGGTCTTGTTTCCTTTGCATTTCCAAGAACAATTTGATTTCAGATTTCAATTCAAAAACATAATTTACAACAATTTGTTTGACAGCCAGCGCACTGTTGTGTAGAAGAGCAGAACCTCGGGATCTTTATTCAGGTCTTTGCTCAGTTCTTTGAAGGCTCCAGATTTTATATAATTTACTACTTATACTAGCAATGGAGTCTTGATGGCGATTGGTGAGGGCAGAGGTTAGGGAGTTAAATCTTTTTTTTTACTGCTTTCTGAAAGCTCGATTTTGACCTAAACGGAACATAGATGGTGCACCATCCGTACAAACCCTCACAGCCGTTTTAACCCATTTTAATTATCCAATTTAAAAAAAAAACGTATTTATTTTCTCCATGCTTTCTTCACAAAAGAGCATCTCTTCTTTGCTATCATCTAAATCAGGGGTCTCCAAACTTTTCAGTCCGAGGGCCGCATTAACTATCAAATTTCAGTTCGGGGGCCAGTTTGAGAGGATGAGAGGACCTCGCGGGCCGCATACGGCCCGCGGGCCGTAGTTTGGAGACCCCTGATCTAAATGAATATAGACAAAGACCAACAACTGCGAACACGAACTCCCGTCTGTTGATTTATCAACTTGAAAAGCAACTAATGGTGAAAGCTTAATTTCAATAAAACTGTGTTATTTAACATTTACAGACATGTAAGAATTAACTTCACCATCTTCAACATGCAGCGTTTGATGAGATTTTCTCTTATTGTGTTTATTTTTTTGCTTGGCATTTTCTGTCGCGACTTCATATGATGCTTGCACAAATGCTGTGTTTCCTTGGTGAAAACTTCCTGTTCTATCAAGTCTCTGACGTTTGCAACTAGCTTCATACTGACGAAAGAACTCCATATCTTTTTTGGTGTGTTTCGAATGACTCGTCTCAAATGACGTTTTAGTTTTGAAGATTTCATAAACTCGTGTCTGAGAAAAACTTTGTACAGTACGCTTTGCTTCTTCTCTATTCCCTTTCCAGTGATGTTAGTAAAGCCGAATTTCAAAAATTCTTCTAAATATTTATGTTTTGTATCAAATTACTAAGGGGTTTAGTATACCAGTTGGCGACCCCCCAGAAAGCCCTTCGCGACCCCCCTGGGGGTCGCGACCCCCAGGTTGGGAACCCGTGTTTTAAAAGTTAAAAATGCCCCGAAGGGTTCCTAACTTTGAAAATATTGTCAACACATTTAAAAAAATAAATAAATTATAAAGGCATTTTAATTCCACCGCTGAAAATCCCAATCGACATGTTATAAGTTGTTTGTAAAAATTTCAAGTTTTCTATTCAAAAGAATTTTTGTTTTGTTTTAAATTCCACGCGTCAATACACATTTCCATACCCACGTTTTCTGTGCTGGCAGTAAATAATTACTCCCCCCTCCCCTGAATTTTTTTTTCTTGGCTTTTACAGTTGGTTTACATTTGTGTAATTATTTTTTTTTCTCTTTCTCTTCCAGTTCAACTTTGTCGGTCGGATACTTGGTCCCAGGGGGATGACAGCCAAAGAGTTGGAACAGTTCACAGGGTGTAAAATCATGGTCAGAGGGAAGGGCTCAATGAGGGATAAAGCTAAGGTAAGAGTTTTTTGGTTTTATGTTAGTGCTGTAAAACTCGTTTTCTGTCCAGACCGTGTATAGTATTATTTATGACTTGTGAATGTCCGGTAATATCTGTGGCGAACGTCAATTTTTTGGTGTGAATGTCCGATCTTGTTTGTAGTGAATATATGGTCTTGTTAGAAGTGCATGTCCGGTCTTGATGTCCGGGAATTGTTGGTAGCCAATGCCCGCTCTGGACGGAGTGGTCTAGCGGTAGAGTGCTGGACTGCTAACCCGTAAGTCTCGAGTTCGAATCCGGGTTCAAGTCAGTAGACCGTCCCTGAGTCCACCCAACTCTGATGGGTACCTAACTCACGTTAGGGAAAGTAAAGGCGGCTGGGCATAGTGCTGACCACACTATCTCTTCATATGCCGAGGTCACAGAAACAAGTGAACTCTACTTCACTTGCCCCATAGACCGTCAGGTTTGAGAGGGAAACTTGTTAATGCCCGCTCTTGTTTGTAGTGTAGTAATGTTCATCCAGCCATCAGTATTCATTAGTCTCGGATGGTGTTTATAGTATAATGCCCAGTTAAGTGTGTTGGTTTTGGGTGTGTTTGAAACTTTCGGCTGTGTAGTGTAGCATAACCTGCGGAGTCTCGTCTGTTTGGTATACTCTACTGTCGAACAACATAAATAAGTCATAGCAACACGCCCATGACTAACTTCCGCGATGATTTACTCAACCCATTCCCTCCCTCATGATTTACTCTTGATTTATCCGCTTGACCTTTGATCTCGGCAAGCTGACCACTGCATTGGCTACTAGCTTTCTCTCGGCCATGCCGCGTCATTAAAGTTGTATGCGGTCCTGGCATAGGATAATAACCCTGTCACAAGACCCCCCCCCCCCCCTAGATCGCCAACATAGCAAGCGTAACCACTGCCAGCACTTTAAATGGCTTTTTGTGTATACTTCTCGCTTGTCCATACAATACAGCAATATATGCATCAATATATAAAATCAAATTAGCCATTTGTAATGTATTGTTTGATGTTATTATACAATTACCCTTGTGAGTCTACACGGTCTACAATTCGTTACGTGATGGACCCAATCATCTTCCTTTGCCCAGCAATCGTAAATCTAAATTTACAGCAGGCATACTAATTTATCAATCTAAATTAACTCCACACACCAATTAACCAAATTAGGGGAAAACATAAAAGCAAAAATTTGTAGTGCACATGGCGCACGAAGAAGGGGGAGGGCGCCGGTTTCCGGGTCTCAGGGCGGCGCACGTAGCCCAGCTCCCAGCTGCTTACAAACTAATCAATATGTATCGGGGGCTTTATATTTTGTCGGGGAGAGGAAAAAAAAAGACGGCTGCATACAATCCAATTGATTGGTGATAATTCTAATAAGCATCCATTTTTTTTTACTCGCCATTGTCCGAATAGGAAGGGGTATTAATCGTGACTACCTTCACAACTAACCCATATCCTGGTTTTCGCGTAAGTTTTATTTTAAAATGCATACTCCAAGTATTCCCATACCCCTTTTCAGTCCCTCCCCCTCACCCAACACCCACAATAGCACAGTTTATATACATCCGTCGTACACGATACAGCCCTTATGTATTTATAGCCAAAAACTTGTTAACACGTTGATCGACAATTTCAACCCCTGTAACGCCAGACTCGCCCAAGTGGCCTGATCAAGCGCAGACTCATTTGGATCAATTCTCCTCATGGCCGAATGGTAACGGTCCGTACGGCATAATGCAACATGGCGTCCATCGACCTATCTGTCCGGCAGTCCGGTGCCATTGTCTCGCCCCGGACCGTCGACAAAAAAAAAACCGGAATAATTTGTCCGCGCCGCCGGGGTCCTTAGTACACATGTCCGGACAATGGTTGCTTGTGTCAATATATGGCAACGATTCGCTGCGGGTATTCCCCACCCTTCACACCCCCCCCCCCCCCCCAATCTCTTATCGTGTTCAAGTTTCCAATTGCGTCTGAATGCCGGCCCATTAATTTCTTGATTTGTCGCTCTTTAATGGAACACACGAACTGATCCGTTGGGTCAGCTGTCCATTCTTATTTCCGGTCATCCCCGTATTAATAGTCCGTGTATTGTACGAGTGACTACTAATACATTACTGTTTTATGAACATTTATACTGGACCGATCGAACTATCTTACAACAGGCAACAATGTTTGTAGATGGTTTTCAAAGACAATACATTTCCATTGTTTACTATACAGTTTTTTTTATAGCTGCCTAGCACTCTAAGTAATTGCTGACTAATGGATTCTGTACTATTAAAAAAGAAATAAAAAACTGATTGTCTTCAAACAATCTTAACGAAGAATCCTTTTAGTCCGATAACTCCATTGTCATCAAAGACCATAGTGTTTACCCGATTATTGCTTTCTGTTAATTTGTCTTGTGTGGTCACGTACCATGACCATACGACCCTAAGTGTTGATCATGCGGCCTTACAAATCTTTTTTTTTTAATTTTAATTGTTGATTGAAGCAATTATCACAAGAGTAGAAAAATAAACATTCGTGATGTGCTGAGCAAATTCACTTTTTTTTTTAAAACTTAAATTTAAAATGTTTCTTGTGAGCGTTTTAAAAACAATAAAAAAGATGTCTTGCTTCCGTCTAGGAATAAAGGCGTCTTGCTCGGCAATTAAGAGAGATTACTTCTCGTCATATTTGAGCACTTCCTTATTCTAAGCAGCGTCGAACTCTTCCCCTAGAGATTCCCTAATATCACGACATTGAGCGATGGCGTTACTATTTTTTATCTAAACGTTACCCCCCCCCCCCCCCTTCTCTCACACACAGTTGCTTGTTGAACACTATCTTTAAAAAAGAAAATCGTTGGCCGTGCTATCCAATTTGGCAAGCCTGTGATGGGGGTCGTGTTGTGTTTAACCTGGCACTGCTAGCCCTGAGTTTTTTTTTAAAAATATCGGTTCTATTATAGATCCCACTAGTGCGAGACCATGCCAAGGATAAATACAAATATTATTCTTATGATGGTAAAAGGGGGCGTTAAATGTGTAATGCTCTCAAATCTATTTCAAAAGTGTGAGAAATCTGAACTTTGTACGTGTTTTCTCTGACCATCTGTGGGTAGTGCATACTTTTTCCATTCAATTTGTTTTGGGTGGGGTGGGGGTGGGGGATAGGTTTTAACATCGAACCATAATGCTGGTGAATCACGTCAGAAAAAAAATCGTCTACCTGCTCACTTGTTGATCTACAATTTAACTTTTTTTTTTTAATAACCACAATATGGAGAAATTACATTGGGGCAATTAGTTCGTAAAATTTTATCTCATTTAAAAAAATGTAATTGTTTTCGCCCTCGCGTAGCGTAGTATTTCACGAGTTGGCAGGGGCAGGTAAAAACTTCCTGTACTGTTTCCCAACAGGTGAACCCAGCTCGTGTCCTGGGGGCGATCTTCGCCACAGTGACACGCAGAACAACTTGACAGATGTAATCTCACCACGGCACACACGTAGCCCTCCTGATGTGCTCGTGATATCCGCTCTCTTAATTACCCCGACCCCCTCTCCCTTCAACAATTTTAACACACTAACAGGTACTCGATGATTAGCAAAACTTGTGATATTTGTAATTAGTATTGTTGTCCAAGATCTTTCAACCCAAAGATCAACCCAATACCTATTACTTTATGTTAAATTTAATTGAAGAATCATTATTGTGAAATATTATTCCAACATTTGTCATAAACTAAATTTCGACTCAAAACTACGCTTCAAGATCTAATCACTAATCTAAAATTGATGACTAAAATATTTTGTTTTAGATTATTCATATTATGCCCAACCGAATAAGGGTCTATGGTATGTCAGAAAAACACATGTCGATTTTCGCCTTCGTTTCTATCCCAATTTTCCCTCTCCCACATTAGTTTCTATCCCAATTTTACCTCGCCCACACCCTAAATAGCCGCTAGTTATGGTGATCCCCACGTTGATTAGCCCAGTGCCGTAATGGATCTGGGATCGCCACAGCCCGGCACTCTCTCGACTTGACCACAATGGGGCGCTTGATCTCCAGTAGGGGGGAGAATGTCAGTGCAAATTGCTCACGGGCAGTCCCATCGATCGGGTAAAAGCTCTTTCACTTTCAATAAAGCGCGGATGTTTGATCCAGGCACTACATGTTTTGGTGGCTGAGTGGGGGGGGGGGGGGGGGGGGGGGGGCAGGGGTCACTGCCATTAATTACCGCACGGACCCAGCGCTGACAAGATCGTCTGGGCCGTTGTCGTCAAACAAGGACATGCATAGAAATCGTTTTTTTTTTCTTCTCTCCCTTACGTCATGACGTGCTTTGTCATTGATTTCCATCGCATTCTGTTGGCTCATCTAAAGGAGAATCTTAGAGTAAGAGTTGTTTCCTGCATACTTGTGTGTTTGGTCACATGAGTATTTGGCTATTTAGATAGTCGTATAGATTTGTTTTGAAGTCACTCATCTAAAAAAGTATCTGAGAGTAACAGTTGTTTCCACTATACTTGTGTTTGGTCACACGAGTAATTTGGCTGTTTAGATTCACATTTGTTTTGATCATTATTGTACTTGGGATTTGTTTTTGTTTGTGCATGAACTCTCAATCAGATCGTAGTTACTTAATATTTCCTTTAACTTTTAGTAATTTCAACACAGCACATCTTTACTTTAATCAATGCAATTTTTTTTTTAATTTCATTTCAAGGAAATATCTTTAGGCCCTATTTGTAGGTCACTATTGTTTTATAACCATCCGTATCAATTAAATATCATTAACAAATTTTTTTTTTTTGTAAAAACGTATCCATGTTTATGTTTTTTTGTTGTCATGAGTGGAATATTGGGTATTTCTGTTATTAAATCGAGTCTTGTGCTGTAGCAACTATGATATATTTAACTGTTTTTGTCATGAGTGGAATATTGGTATTTTTATTATTAAAGCGAATCTTGTGGTATGAAATTTTATATTTAACTGTTTTTGCCTTGAGTAGAAGATTAGTATTTCTATCATTAAAGAGTCTTGTATTGTGTCAACTATGACATGATAATATTTAACTGGTTTTTGTCATGAGTGAAAGATTGTTTCTATAATTAAAGCGAGTCTTGTGTTATGAAATTTTATATTTAACTGTTGTTGCCTTGAATGGAATATTGGTATTTCTATAATTAAATCGAGTCTTGTGTTGTAGCAAAAGATATATTTAACTGTTTTTGCCTTCCCACCAGGAGGACCAAAACAGGGGTAAAGCCAACTGGGAACATTTAAACGAGGAACTCCATGTCCTCATCACAGTGGAGGACACACGAAACAGAGGGGAGATTAAATTACAGAAAGCTAAAGAGGAGGTCAAGAAATTATTAGTCCCTGCAGTGAGTATATTTTCTACTCTATTTACGGGATATGGGGAGGGGGTGGGCACTTTTGGGTTTAGGCTTAAAATTACTAGATCTACTTGGGGGTTAGAAGGTAGTGAGATGCAATATGCTTCATGAGGTTTAGCTTAGGCTTTGATTTAGTTGTTTTTTTACTTTATGATTATATGGATAGCTGATTTTGCTATCATTGGGACATGTACATTTTTAGTACTGTTATTGACATGGTCAGCAGTATAAAAAAATGTCCCCATCTGTTCCCTACCATGCCAGCGCTGTGGCTGGGTGCCGGGTGATGTATCACCCCCGTCTAGTAAAACAGAAGTTACACTTTTTTGCCCCTGCTATTTACTGCCTGGTATTTCTTTGTGGAGCCCCCCTCCAACAGACGGTTCACTCATCTGCGCCTGATGTTGTGGGGTGGGGGTGTGTGAAGGGGTGGGGGAGGGGCTAGAGGTGATCTCAGCGTTCACGGTGTAGCTTCAGCTTTCTGTGTTTCATGTTTGGCAACTGTTGGCAGTTAATGAGGGATGCCAACTCATCGCAGCTTATTTCTTTTGCGACTTGCTTGAGAAAAATAAAAAAGTAAAAAAAAAACATACAGGAAGGTTTTCTTTAGTTTATTGTAAAACCACAAGTAACTTAAAAACTTAACCAAGTTTTATTTTCTCTACATGTACGTATCTGCATTGCATGTGTTCATTTAAAAATATTTACGATTACGCAAGGTGAGATGTCTAATTTTATCTATAGAAACGCTGGGGTAATCTCTAATCATGATTGATGTATTTCGGTCATATCTTGGCCAGGATAAAAAAAATCTGGCCATCGAGAAACACAATCGGTGGAGGCGTCCGTATTCCAGGCGTCGTCACGCCGGCAACCCCGGAGCGGGGAAATTTTAAGGTTCGCTCAAGCACTAAAATGAAAGGCCTCTAGGTGCCATTAATATAAAAAAAAGTCATGTTAGAACTGGTTGTCCATTAGGAGCTAGTTAATTCAGTTTGTTCGTCTAGAATTGACATCCGTTTTCAATTTGCTCACTTCACGTGTTTTTCTTGATTGGAAAATTGATTTATTTGAGCAATGTATTCTCATTTTGTTTGAATACAACTTTTTTTTTAAGAAGAGAAAAAAAAACTATCAATTTATCTCTGGAATGTATCATTCTTTGGCAAGCTACGCTTCAACGCCTTCACGTGTTCGTCGCTTTCGTTACGATTCTCAATCTTGTTCATATGCGCTCGCACGCACACGCCAGGATCGCGTGCATTCGCAGAGGAGCGTCTATAAAAACCTTTTCTTCATCAACCTTTAGATTCCTCTAACGTCTTTTTGCCATCCCTCCCCTTCTCGCAACTGATAGATATCCGTCTTATGTGATGATAGCAAGGCCGACAATTTAAAGATGCCGTTGCTGTAGAATGACCAGTGAATTTCGGCGTTGTCGAGTTGAAAAGTATACGAGAGGGAAAAGACTTGACCGTATTGTCTAACTGTTCGGTCTTTCTATATTGATGAAGAGAACAAAAGTCTCGGTTCACTTTCTCGCCATAGTCTCACCATTCGGTATTTCTACGTTGTTAAAAAGAAAGGTTCACTTTCTCGCTTTCTAGGTATTTGGAAGGTCTTGGCCGTAATGAGAATTTCAGACAGCAGGGGGAACAACTCAGACATGCTGGATATATCATCCTTTCCTTGACGGTACACCCCCTGCGTCGTTCCTCTAATTTTTCGTCATCTTTATGGCACTCTCGCGTCTTTCTTTGTTGCCCTCGCTCGTCACGTTTCTTTTTTTTTCTTGTTTTTCTCTCCCTTGATTTTTATCTGCTTCATCAATGTACTTTCCAGACAGCTTTTAGATTACTCCCCCTTGTAAGTAGGGGATTGAACTCTCTAGGTGTTGGATAACTCCATTTAGATGGTTGATACCATGACTTGCGTGCCTTGTTTTTTTTTGTTTTAAATCCCTCCAAGTAATGTGTAGGCACACATTCCTACCCCCCACCCACCCACCCAACCGAGTTAGTAGTTGACCCCTTTCGTGTGTAACTTGAACCTTAGCCCTTAAGAATGTAGGTCTTACGTTACATGTCGCACAGTTAAACTGACAACACACGGTAACTTAAAACAAATGGTCAAATTACCTAAGAAAATCCGCACATGGTCGGTAGTTCTCTTATAAAACCAACTCGACAAAATCTACATAAAAATGGGTGAAATAAAAGAACTTTAAGAGTATTTGGCCTTGTCCTCACAAGCAGGGAGGGTTGAGGGTGTCTAGTAGTTCACCAAAACCTCTGCTGGTGGAAGAGATTCGTTGTCAAACACTTGAAAATACCACCCACTGGGGGATTGGATTTAAACTTCATTATTTTGACTTAAAAATAACGCTTTAAACTCTCATCCATATATCATTTTCTGCAGCCCTCCAATAAATGTCTTGTTACATATATTACAATACTTGGGTTTATATTTAATGATGAAAAATTTCGTGTGGTAATTGTGAGATAGGTAGAGTGGGATATGGGAAGGTTATGGGGTTCGAACATGTGGTATTTATCCACATGTGGAAGTCATATCAGCTACTGTGTTTGCTCGTCCATAGCGTTTAATAAAGATTGAATTCTTCTGCTGTCAGTGGTGCGAAGAGAAGACGGCGCCAGGTAAAGTAGCGCTTACCTTATTATGTCTAGTGCCTATTGCCGCGGGTAACAAGCTGTGCTTATCTTTACCTAGGGTGGGCATTGCTTGATAAAACGGGCTCGGTGAATCTGCAGCTGACTTCTAGACGTAAAACTGGTTCACTTGTGTTGTTTAACTCCATGTAGTGTTGTAGTTCCGATTCTAACAGCAAGGCCTAATTACAACTACATCTTTTTACATAATTCGAGAATAGAACTCAACCGAAAGTTTGTTTCTAGAACAAAAGTCTCAAATGTTCTACTCATCTTTTGGTTTCCAAAGTGTTAAAGTTCCGATTCTAACAGCAAGGCCTAATTACAACATCTTTTTACAAGAACTGAACCGCAAGTTTGTTTCTAGAACAAAAGTCTCAAATGTTCTACTCATCTTTTGGTTCAAAGTCCATCTGCGAGTGTTGAATGTCCAGCGGTGTAAATGTCCATCTCACAGGCAAGGGTCATTATTGCTTCATTAGCCCCCAGCCCTTTCTCCCGTCTGTAAATAAAGAACATCGGGGGATTCATTCAAAATCCCATTGCATTTGTTTGAGCATAGAATTTCATTGAGGAGAGGAGATCACTTAAATGGAAATTTATGTCCCTTCGCTTGCTCTTCTCTCCCCTTTTTTTTTAAAAAAGCTCAAGTAGCCTTCCTTGCTAAAGTAGGGAACTTTTTTTTTTTAAGATATCTTCAAAAGTTGGCCGGCCCTATGCACTTTTGTATAAATTGTTCGGGATAAACATTCGTTTTAGTTTTACTACTCGTTTTGAAATCTTTTTCTCTAGTCTATAATCACGGATTTTTTTTTCGTATTAAACTTTTTATTTGAGTCACACGGTAAAAATCGTCCGCTTAAATACGTCAGTCTGTAATTCTCTTTCGTATCAGCCTTAGTAGTATTCATGAGTTAATCCCAGTGGTCAGCGTTATCTGCAGGTGACCATATCCTACTGATAGCCTAGTGACGCCAGGCCACATCACCGTCAAGATTTAACCATCGGTCAAGTAAGATAACGGCCCGTACCGGACAATCTAAGGCTTCTGTGTGACCGCAGTGTTAGAGCAGATAGTAGGGTTACCCCTCGTAATGTTACATCGTGTGCCAGTATGGTTACCCCTCGTAATATTACATCGTGTGCCAGTATAGTCACCCCTCGTAATATTACATCGTATGCCACGGGGTTTCGTTTAGGTAAACTTTTGAACCCTCCCCGCGGAAAACAAAGAATTCTTCAGCACCCACACCGGCGTTTAATTAATGTTGTAACTACGTTGGCATAGGGAAACCCCAATCTTTGCACGGGTAATAAATGTCCCGACTTCTGGGTTTACAAAAAAAACAAAAACCGAGGGGGAGGTAATCTCGGTCTGCGCCGTTGACATCAGCAGGCTTATTTCCCTTGTCTTATCACCAGCCTCCACTGTTTATCTCCCTTATCGTGCCTATTCGGCTACTGTTGAGAAGTTTAGCACTGCCATTTTTGCATAAACTGAGTACTGGGGAATACAAACATTCTAAGAGCTCACTCACAGTCGGGACACCACAGCCGTGTAGCAGTAGTCGTTGTTACACAGCCGTGTGGTGGTAGCCGTTGTTGTACAGCCGTGTTGCGGTAGCCGTGACTACTATTCAGCCGTGTTCATATCGTGGTGACACGCGTGTAGTTTCGCAATACGACAATAGCCATTGTTTTTTTTTTTTTTTTTTTTTTTTTAGCTGTGACGATAGCGCTTAACAAGCTTGAATGTTTACCTTATTCCTCCGATATCTCATGATATCAGCAAGCGGTGGACACTTCTCACACACTCATAGACATTCTCATACATCGGTCAAGGTCGGCATTTAACACCCCCTTCTCCTTTTTTTTCACCGTATCGCAATTTTAAGTTGTAAAGTGAAACATTTTCCCCCCGACCCACGTGACCTGCTCGCTCTTCTGTACTCACTCGTCTGTTGTCACACGTGTCAGTTAACGGGTAAAAGCTACAATAAAATGGCCAGCTTAAATTCCCCTCCCCGGTAACATTGTCTACCCCCTTTTTTTTAGTCCAGTCGTATGGTAATAGGATATTTTATTTCGAGTTTCTCTCCACACAAAAAATGGGTAACTCAATACATTGAATGCTAGTCTTATTTTTTTTTTAAATAACCCTCGCTGTTAGTCTCGGCATTTGTAGGCCAGCTAAACTAAGCGCCTTCGTTACGTCCCCTTATCCTTCTGTGTGTTTTGTATTTTGACAAGACCCGAGTATGTTCCGGGGAGACATGTAACAAGCTGCCTTGTGTTGGCACCGGTTTCCTCCCCCTACTTTTTCCCCTATCTACCATCACCGCCCCTCCACTCCTCGCGCCAGTAACAGAATCTCCATTATCCGTCAAATTTCTACATTTCCTTCTTTCGCACTGACATTTTTACGTTTAGCAATAATGGCCTGTACAATACGTGTTGTTGGATGGCCAGTGGTTCGCTGTTTTGACTGGCATTAGACCAACTCCTGTTAGTAGTAATGATGGCCTAACTATTGTGAATTATTTAGAAGCCTAGTCTTATTTGAATGGTCTAGCATTGCTTTATTTATTTAGACCGGAGAAAGCTGGTAAAAATAAAGAATATCAGATCAAATGTAGCTGAATTAAAACGTAATGGTCAGGCAGAAAGGGAGAGAGATATCAAACTCTGTTTAGTAACCAGCATTTTTACAATCTCTATCTTAAGAGAAAAGGCTTGTAATGTGCAAACTTAAAACATTGTCTTATTGTTTTTGGATCTAGTGAAAGAAAAGCAAATAGCCACTGAGGATTATTTAGTTGAAAATCCATATGTTCAACATTTATTTAATGTTTGGATAATACAAACATACTATGTGCAAGTCTAAGAGCAGTGTTATTGGTCAGTTGAGCCAGCAGGAGCAACTGGACACCTAACTGAAACATCTGCTTGTTGTAAGGGAAGCACTGTTTCCTGTAGCCAACATGGACTCACCCAGGGCGTACCAGCACACACACACACACTCATCTGCTTCACAGTTGATGGGACCTGACAGTTGTCAGAAACACTGTATCAGCCCATCTCTCCATTTTTCTTTTTTTTTTTGTTTTCTCTTGTTTCCCCCCCCCCCCCCCCCCCCCCCCCCGGAATCCCAACTCAAAGGGAAAGCAGTAAAACAGGACTTGCTACTTTCATACATAATTACCTCCCTTGAAGTTGTACTCCAGTAAATATTTTCTGTATTTATGGAACACAATAAAAAGGTGCACAGGATTCTTGTGCTGTAATAATTCATACAAGCCTTTAGAATTTTTCTAACTCCCGCTTGCATGCAGACACTTACGCCACATTTATCACAAGATAGAGTTATGACATCTAGGCAGCATTGAAGCATTTAAAACAGGTGAACATTACTTCACCTTCTTATCCCCATTCAGTTTTTTTTTTTACCTCTTAGGCTATAGTTAGATCCTTCAAAAGGTGCAGAAATTATGCATTTCCTCCTAGGTCTGTCTGTAATCTTGAGCAGGTTTCCTATCTGTATGGGGTGTGAGTACTGTGAGGTACCAGGTTCAAACCTCTACAGCAGGGATGGCTATGCTCTAACTGCCAATTTTATTTCAGCCTGATGGTGAAGATGACCTGAAGAAGAGACAACTAATGGAATTAGCAATCATGAACGGCACATACAGAGATGCTAAATTGTTCCACCCTGCTCAGTTTGCACGTAAGTCCCGAAGAGGGTGACCTCCGCGCTGCCCCGGGCGGCCGAGTCACCAGGTTTTAACCAGTTTGTTTAAGTTCACTAACCCGTAATCCTTCGCTTTTTCCCCCCTATAGCCTGATGGCGAGGATGACCTAAAGAAACGCCAACTCATGGAGTTAGCTATAATTAATGGGACATACCGCGATACAACGAAGCCTTCACCCTCACCGTCCCAGAACTCAGTGCCTGGTCGTAAGTGTGCTCGGAGTTTGCCCTACCCGTCTTCCAGCAATCGCGCTCTAGCCCACCTATTATCTACTCGTGCTAATCGGTTTCAGTTCTCTCTCCTGTGTCTTAGCAGTGTGCGGTGCCTGGCTTGTTTTATTGATGAGATGTGGTCTTACCTTATTTGCTGCTCATTTATTTCTGTCTCAATACACTGGGTTGCATTGGTTATTATATTGTAGTGGTGAATGGACAGCGGAGATATTATCATATTGTTTCGATATTAATCCACTGGGCTAACACAAGATTTGTTTTCAAATAAAATTCAAGTTTATATTAATAAAAAAAAAGCTATCAGTGAAGTAATTTCTTAAAGCTGTCCAATCAGATCACTAAATCCTATGTATAGATATATGTACCTGTTTAGAAAATAGTTTTTTTCATTCATAGTTCATTGCATGTGAAATAATTTATCTTAATTCTAGCACAGGTTTGACAAGAGAACTCATGAGGCTCATTAAGTTCTTTAACAAATACCGGTTACGGCCACCCTTTCTAAACAAATATTTGAAGCGAATAATTTTTTGGGCCTACATTTTTATTTTTAGCCAAAGGTTTCCTTTCACCCCTATGTATATTCTGCTTAAATATTATTGCTTTTGAGGTTAAGGCTTTTGTTTTCCCCCATTTTTAAAACCAACTCATGTAGAAGACCATCAGAGAATGTTGTTATAGAACAAGATTCCACATAAAACCATTTACTAAGCTTGTCAACCAGGGTTATCCATGTCATTTACATGTACTTTCAACAGCTTTGCATGGTTGGTTTAGTTAGAATTTTTTTTGCATGACTATTAATCATTTTTATGACTCTATACTATTTAGGTAGTGAAATTAGCCATGCTTTATTTTTCCCTCATTGAATAAATGTAACAAGTTTGTGCACTCCTTATATTTACAAAATAGTTATTCAACTACACTGTTATTGCTTAACTGTTGTTCTTTTGGAGACTTGTTTAGTTTTTAATACATTCCTCACATTCTAGTTACGCATTCACATGTACTATTACACAGTTTAAAGCTTAATGCTCAGCAAATGCTAATTGTTAATCTTTTTCGAGTGGGATATTTAAAGTGATTATTTTCACTACATTATTTACTTTAATTTTGTATACAAGTCAATTATTTTTACACTAGCATTTCTACAATTCAACATGTAAAATCCTAGGCCTTGTGACATGCTATCACCCACATATTTCTGATTATACCATGTTTCTTTCTATATTTTCAGGCTTTGTCCACCATAATGAAAGCTTATGGAGCAACCCTTTTGGTCAGTGATAATGAAAGATTTTTAACGGGCTCAAGTGATCTTAAGTAATTAAGTAGTGGTCATTGTCCAGGAAACAGAATGGGCGATGGCCATGAAAAGTTTGCTTTGGATCAGTTGTGTTCTTTTGATTGTGCTAACCCATGTGGCATAGAGAAGCATTAATACCATTATGTATTGACCATTCTCATTATGGTGGACATAGCACTTTATTATTGTCCAGTTGTTTTTTTTTTAGATTCTAAAGATGTATCTTACCCTTAAGATAACCTTTACAAATGTATGACTCATAACTTACACACATTTATTTCTTGTTTCAGTGTTTAATTTTTAATATCAATTGAATTTTATTCACATTTTTTGCACTTGTTTACTTACAATTGTTTTCTGTCCAAAACTTTGAGCATCAATTAACTTTAACGAATTTTTTAAAATTTACAATAAAATTAACATGAAAAACAAACACTGAAGCCCAATTAAAGCTGCTTCTAGAATTTTCACGGAAATTTTCAGTAAAATTAGTTACAAAGTTGAGAAAAGAAAGAAACCGAAAAACCCCATCAATTTTTGTACAGAAACAGTTTGGCTAGATTTTTAGTGCTATTTATGTGTATTGACTGATTTACCCTGTATATCCCTAACCAAAGTGTGCTTTGCTCTTACCCCCACAGAAGCCCACCTACAGCTGGGCGGGATGCCCATGTTCCTTCCCCCAGGCCACCCGGGCCAACCGGGAATTCGCGCCCCAGGCCAGATGCCTCATTTGGTCCCGGTTAGCGGGGCAAGCTCCCTCTCAGATGGTTTGTCCTTGTTGCGTTCCTTTTCTGTAGATTATTCGGGTACACAGATATTTAATTTATTCATTTATTCCTAACAACTTTCACCTCAGAATTATATAGTGGAATATCATTTCATTTTTAAAGTTCTCAAATAAAAATGAGTGAAAGATTAAAAAAAAATTTACTGGAAAAAGAAGTAAACAAATTACCACATTATCCCATTTCTAAATGTAATAATTTAAGATATTCCAAGTTCCCTATTCTAAATTTACCACCATATAATGAAGAGGTTCTGGACTAAATTTTTAGGTAACATGCAAGTATGCATAGCATTAAGGCAATATTTTAAAAAAAATATTGTCATTGAGATGTAGTGAGGTCAGTTATATAATTGTAAAAAGAAAGCCACAATTACTTGTATTTTATTTATTATATGGGCAACAATTTATATGGGCAAAATAAGAGCTGTGCATTTTGAATTTAACTCTATAATTGACCTCAATGCAACTCATGCATTTAACCCTACTAAAAAAGACTAACTGATTTGTATAAGGTATGTGTGTATAGTTAAGTATTTTAAACAGTTAATGTTTGAAATGCAGAGATTTTGGTCGTGTGGTATTCTTGCCATAATTGTAATGTGTTTTGTGCCTGGAGCCTCCAAGAAATTTGAAAATTCCCCCTTGTAAGCTATTTAACTAATGGCACTTGGCATATTCAAATCTTATATGATAAATTTCCAAAAATAATATAATTCAAAATTTGGCAGCTTCTGTTGTAAAATACCTGTGTTGCTTTTGTTTGAGGAAAATAATCCAAGCTTCTTGATTTGTCACATTTTATGGAGTTGTAGATCTTGATTTTTGTGCATTACATTTCTTAAAGACTAACCAGAGATCATGTTTAAGTACTTTGGTCTGTGTTAGACCATAAACCTTTTCAACAAGTAATAGTGTAAGGACTAGCCTTATTTACAAAATTGAACATTTAAAAATGAATGTAGAGAAATCTGGCCACTACTACAAAATGACAGATCTACAGCTTCCCCATAGATTGACCAGCCTAGATCACCCATTTATAAGCATGTTTTAGTACTATTGCTTTATTATAGGCCATCTGTAGAAATACTAAATTTTTACTAGGTGCAACTTTTTTGCATGCATTTTATCCTCCCCCATTTAGTGATGCCTTCAATGTCTCATTTCTGCTATTGGCCTGTATGAGGGATAATTGTTCTAAAACAGTATAGTAATGTTAATTTGTATCTGTGATAATGTATTTCCTTCAATTAACCGACACAATGTCATCAAAGTATAATTTTTTTTCCTTACAGAACACGCCCGCTACCTTGCTCAGCCCCTCGCTATTCAAATGCGAACCCCCACACCAACTGGTGCCCCTATCATACTCGCACCTCGCCTTCCCCCACCACAAGTTGTTGCAACAAGCCAGCCCAGCATGAACGGAGCACCCCCACCATTGGTCTCACCCCCAGGGGATCACACTGGACTTATGTACAATCCTTACACCATGAGTGTTACCTCAGGCATGCATTCACCAATGGACCCATACGGCATCGGCGCGGGGACACCCTCCATTTTTGAATACCAGACTCACCTCGACCAGGCGCAAGCGGGTATGTTTGTTAGACGTGATTTTATCACAGGAATGTGACATGACTTCTTTGCTTAATTGTAGAATTACTTTGTTGAACTAGTTTGTATTTTTCATAGATATACCAAGAACTTGACGTTAGTTAACTTTCATCTTATAAACCATACGGTATTATAAGTTATTTAAGAAACCTCCATCAGATTTGTTGTTGAAAAGAAATCCATCAATCCAGTTTGTTTTATCATGAATGTTAGTCATGATATTGTTAACCATTGTGAACCTTTGCATTTAAATAAGTATAGTGATGCATTGACTGTTCAACCTGCTCAATGAATGACCCTTTAAACATTGTCTCCTGTTGGTTGCCATCCAGTATTTGTTTACTCTGGGAATGAGCACACTGTTGACAATCATATACATGTTTCATTTTTTTTTACCATGCAAACATTTGTGCCAATGTTGTGTTTGATCATTGTTTTGTTTGATTGCCAAGATTTTATTTAAGAAAATCAATTTGATTGTTAGTGTCAGTGGACCTTGTGGGTGCAAAAGATCCTGGTTTAGGAATTTGTGCATTATAAGAAAAAATAGTCAAGTGTTGTGTGTAGTTGTGATTTTTTATCTTTCATAGAGAAAGATTTCCCCTTGAATTTCCTGACTTTTTTGTTTTGCTGTTCATTAGAACCAGACTTGTACTCCTACTTAGAGTGCCAAAAGTTTTGTAGGCTAAATTTTGTTTTAGCTACACTTATTTTTACTGTAGAGATAACAATTTTTTTTGTTTAAACTCAACATTCCCATAAATCTCATTTTCATAAATTTCATTACCTTAGAAACAATGATTTTGTGTAAGAACTTTGGTGAAAAGAAATTAAGTACATTGTGAAACTTATGATATGCAGTCCACAAGTCAGACACCATCAAATCCACTTTGCCCATACATTGGAGTTTCCTTTGCCTGCATACGCTTAGAAGCCCAGACATTCCCAAAATTTTGATGCTATGCATGAATTAAGTTTTCATATTTTGAAACAAAAAAAAAACCTTAGTGATCTCACTGTTAAAATTATGTATTGGTAGAACGATATCGCCTCTGTAGTGCTGTTGAATATTTGTTCACGCTTTTTTTCTTGAATAGAGCATTATTTTGTGCTAAACTTTTTCTGTTGTTTAGATAGTTTTTGTGATATTTTTCTTTCATTGCTACTGTGCACTCTTTACTATGCACTTGTACTTGTAGCTAACTATATCCTACTTTTCTATGTTGTCATATTGAAAGATATTTATAGATTTTATAGATCCTTTATTTTCTCCTGTAAAAAACTTGCTCAATTATATATTTATAGATCTGCTCAATGGATATAAATATTCATGTTCAGATGCTGAAATCTTGCCACACATCTTAGAAATAATGTATATAAAATTCAACTTGTTTAAAGAAATTCATATGTGTCTTAAATACATTTTGCCATATATTTTATTATGGATTTAAAATACTTTTGGCATGACTGCATAATAAACTAATTAAATTAAACTCCGTAACATAACATAAAGTAACACTAGTACAAAGAGCCGAAGAGGGCGTAATTTGTATATACTATACATAATACTGCATGCTTTAACTGTAAATATACTGTATTTATTCTTCGTGTGACAGTTTAACTAGAATTGCATGATTAAATTAAGTTAGTGCATGAATTAATTTATCTGTGTTTTGAAAGTAGAATTTAGTTCATACTTCATTGAAATTATTTATTTAAATTTTAATCTTATAAGTACTGTAGAATTATATTCAACTGCCAAAAAAAAAAAAATTACAATACTCACTACTATACAATGGCTCTTTCACTGTTGCAGTTTAACATCTGAAAATGAAAACATTTGAACTTAAGTACAGAAATAAATATTTCAACTTGTCAATTTGTTAAAAAAGTAATTCTTTTTACTTTAAATGAGATTTAATTTTTAAAAAAATTAAAATTGTATTATATTTCACAGTATTTAAACAAATTGTATTCTAATATATTTAACCTATTTATTCATAAAAAAATCTATAACAAGCCTGATATATATTGTATGTTGTCCCATTTAAGCACCTGGTGTTTCCAGCTATTTGTTGTGCATGTCTCCTGGAGCTTCTAACAATTTTTATTATTTTTGGTTTCTTAACACTAGCCATCTACTTTGTTATATATTTCTTCTATAACAAAACTTTCTAATTAAGCAACTAATTAAAGTAATCAAATTTCTTCTCATGTCTACATTTTATCTATGTTAAATGTTTACATATTTTGTTTCATTAAAGTTTAAATTTTTAATATAATTTGACCTAGATATTGATGCATAAATTAAAAGGTGGATGCACTTCCTGTAAATTGTAGACATGAGAAGTACCCTGACATTTATATTAAATTAACATCTAACAAAACAACTAAAACAAAGAAAGTGCAAATATCTGGGCTGTGATCTATTTTGTTATTCCAAACAAGCTCCCTCTCGACCAGTAATTACCTTTACAATTATATTGGGACAGAGCGGCCAGTTTTTATTCAAGTGTAGTCATATTTATTTTGTTATTCTTCCCCCCCACTTATCTCTTTATTTACAAGCTTTTAGTAACTTTGGTTGTCCTGTTACTAGACAATGGGTCCACCAAGCCTCTATTTGTTGCCAGGGACCAGGGGATATGCCACCCATACTGTATATATCTGCTTTCATTACCCTCGTGCAGAATTTTATTGCTTTTATATTATGTTTACCAGTTGCTGCCTTGTTCTGTAGTTTTAAAGTATAGATTTACTTTCCTTGTTGTGTTTACATTATTATTGTGCTTCCATATGGAACTGAAACTATTGATTCATGTCATGTTTATGTATTTTTTCCCTGATAATTGCAGATAGAACATCCTTATTTTATACATGTTTCCATGTTGTTTTATTTCATAATTTCATGATTGTTTGAAGAAAAAAATTGTTAAAGAAAAATGGTGCTCGGTCGAAAGATGGTAACTTAATGAATTGAATTAACTTGATGAATGTACTCACCTGATTTGGATATTCATAGGTGCCGTCCCAAAGATGAGAAGGACATTAGAGGGAGTCAGGGCTCACCCCTATACTAGAGTTTCATTGTCTTAATGTGTGTTACAGGTTAGTTGAGGTTTTACCATGTCATGTCCACCTGCTTATCAAACCTTTGTTTTCACAGCCTGCTCTTCTCTCATGGTCCCTTGCGTATAAGGATGACCCAAAATTATGGATTTAAAAAAAAGCATTTTTTTTTAAATTTAAAAATTGTTTGAAAAGCTTTGAAATAATAAGCTGACAATTTTTTTTAAAAGAAAAAAAATGCCTTGTCCATTTGGTTAAACTGGTGTTTTCACTTTATGAAAACAGTTCATAGTTTGTTTACTTTGAATAATAGGTTTTTATATGAATGAGATCCAAAATATGAATTATTTGCTTATATTCAACATACAGCATTATTTACTTGATATTTCAACTTTATTATGAGAGTTATAAAAGTAAAGCCTTATAAGAGTCCATGCCTTTGTTTAAAAATGTGACAGTAGAGTGTGATTCTCTCCACATTTTGTTGTTTCGTCAAATTGATTGTCAAATCAAAAGAAAAAATACACACACAAAACTTGTGCAATTGTTGTCAATATTTTCTATATTTTTAAAAAATAAAACCAAATTTCAATTATTCTTAAGTGTCTTTCTTAAAATGTTATTATTACACAAAACAAATATATTAGGATATTTTAAAATGTATAGACTAACATTTCCTATATAAAAGCTGTTAAATCAATATAGTAACAAAAATTTAAACAGTTAAGAAAAAATTCCAATAAATAAAAAATACCTACCATATAACTTATGACTAAAAAATTTTTACACAAGAAAAAACTTTAATTAAGCAGTAAACCTGTTTCCCACATGAGTTAAGGTACACTTGAGCGATATAGTTTCCATTCTGTTCTATAGTCAAAATGGCTGAAATTTTTTTTTTACTACCCATTCTTTTTTTTAAACAACCTCTAGTTATCTAACCTTACCCTGCTTTGTTTTATTTAACATGGCTTTGTGTTAAAAGTAGACAGTAGTTAACCCCCCAACCCCACCCATCATGTAGGTTCAAGTTGGTGACCTGACAATTTTATTTTATGTAAAAAAAAAATTCTAGCTCTCCACAAAATTCATCTTCCTTTACGTCTGTCTTCTCATCTTGCATGGTACCACCTGCATGTTAAATTGGTTTATTTTCTGCAGTATTGATTTATTCATATTTATACAGTTTTTATAAAACCCATCATTTAAACCATAATTTGTGCTGAATTAATGCTTTAGATATCTTGTTCCATCACACCAATAACTTTAGATGTGTTAATTTTAAACTGTTATTTAACTCAGTTAGCCTAATCATTTATGCAAAACAATTATACAGTTAATTCTGCCATTTTGCTACTTTTAATTGCACTCAGTAATAATATTAATAAAATTTAATGCTTTTACTGAAACAATTGATTAATGAATGACTTCCCCCTTACCAACAAAACACTCCAACAAGCACCATGTAATATAATCCCATTTATAGATTTACTTAATAGCCACTTGTATAATATTACCTGTAATCACTAACTCCTTTTTTTTCCATTCCATTTTGTTTCATTAACCCAGCTGGCAACTAACCACCTCGTGCCTTTAAAGACGGCTCTGTCGGCCGGTCACTCTTTGTGGTGGGACAAACTGTTGGCCGGGCGCTAGGGTCCACTTCTGTGCTGCTGTTCTATTCCCACGGAGGTGTTGTTGTGTATCTCAAGACACTCGTTCAACAGCACCGCCAAGCTCTTGTAGCAGCCAATGAGATAAGCTCCATCAGCGTAAGGGAACCAAGTGCAACATTTGCTCTCATGTTACTTGTACAGCCTGCACCCGCCTTCACTTTGTCACCTAACTCTTTTTATCAACAGTTTTTGTTGATACATTTTATTTTGTATTAAACATGATTGATTTATGTTTGACTGTTCAACCCACCTATTTTTTTTTTTTGTTATTTTTACATGTATTATAATACCAGATTAACTTGTTCTATAACCTTTTAAAACGGTATCAAATTGAAATGCTCAGAACTGCTTCAGCTGAATTCTCATTGCCGTGGTGTAATTAAGTCTTTCTGTTTAAAGTAGTTTTGGTACTTCTTTAAATGGCTTGACTGTACCTGGGCAGTGTTGATTCAGCTGAGCAGAAACATTTAAGTGCCTGATGTATGTACTGCTGCTAACAACACAAGTCTAATGGTCGAGCTTTCACTGCCCTACAGCTTAATGGACATGAACATTTTAAACTCCTTTCTGGAATGAACTAAAAGTTAAAAAAAACAATGGAATGATCCACCCTTAGACCTGTGTTTTAACATTGATATTAAACTATTTTTATTCTCTGGTGAGGTCTAAACTATTTGAATGTACTTGTATTAATATCTTAACATATATTTGCAGTTGATATTACTTAGGGAGAGGGTGGGGCAAATATATTTTGATAAACATGCTTATATACTTGTATAAAAAATGATTGATATCTTAACATCTTGGATGTGGATTTTGGTTATTTTTTCTTATTTATATGATGGTAGATCAGTAACTTTTTTTTTCTAACCTAAGCTAGTAAAGCTCAGTAGTGAATTAATTTGAGACATGTTTTATATTTTACACCAACAGTATATTAATTTTGTGAAAAGTTTAATTTTTTTCCTCTAATGGTTGTGGTTTATCTGCCCTTTGTTTTTCATATCCCAGAGCAATTTCATACATGCCCTTGTGGATTTTATTTCTTAGCTCATTTTTTTCTTCTTTGGGAAAAGCTAAGCATTTTCTATATCTAGTTCTACAAGAATGCACACCCCAAGACCTAGTAATTATATAAGATTTTGATTTAAATTTTTTTATTGTTTAAAACAAGCATATCACCACTGTCCTCATATCAATCAAATGTGTTTTTTTGGAACTTATTTCTGTATTTGATGGCTAGTAGTATTATATCCTCTGTGCTCATGTCTGTGTAACACAAGTCTTTACATAACCCTGTTCTCTGGAGGTACTGCATTATTTTTGTCCTCCCTGTGTTGCACATTTTAATGTACATCTCCCTGCCATGGAGCAGTTGTAATATTTGTAAGCTGATCAAAATTTTTAGATGTTTTTACACATTTGGATTTTCATATTTAGTTTTTTTTTCCCTTATTTTTTTTTTAAATTTTAGGCTAGTAAGAAATCTTGAGATAAAATGAGCAGTGAAAAATTCTCTGTATCCTCTATAGCATATCATTTTTATATAACTTTATTTTATAAAATTTGTGTTTTATAACTTTAATTTAATTTTATTTAAATTTCAATTGGGAAAAAATTACAATATATAGAGTAGAATATATAAAAATGGCATGAGATCTTTTACTGTGAAAGCACAAAATGTAAATATGACTTGTAGAGCCAGACTTCATTTCCTTAGTATTTTTTTCTGTCAAGTTTTACTTAAATCAGTACTTAAAGACTTTTTCCAGCTCTCCGAATGAAACTTGTAAATAAATCTACATGCTAGTTAAAGTATAATCCATGAGTAGTCTAATATCAGGAGTGTAACATTGTGATCTGCGGTCATGAGTACTTAACTCTGTACAGTGTGTATTATGCTAAATAACTGTCTGTATAGTGAGCCAAGCAACAAATTTGTTTCATAAATCTTAGTTATCATTTTTTATTTTTTTTTTGTGTACATTTAAATTACTCCCTACCCCAGTGTGATCTCAGAAAAAAAAATTTTAAAGATTTTTTTTTTGAAAAGTTAAAATAGCATTTGTCAGATGGCCAATTTAATCCTATCTTTTGTTAATCCTAATTCTCATAGAGATTATTGTTTGTTAAACTAGCACAAGTAGAGCTTAGGGGTAATTGGTTGTTTTGATCCCATGCTGTTTTCCCAATGCAATCTACTTATATGCAAATTCAATCTGCTGCTTATGTGGGATAAAAACCCACATACACAATATACACAAATGCAAATTTTCTTGCATCAGCATTCAAATCAACAGCTCTTTTTTATGTCAGGTTTTAATAGGTTCATTCTAATTATCTACAAATATATTTATATGTATACATGATTTCATAGTGTTACTTAAAGGAAGTATTTTACTTTAAAGTATTTCAGCATTGTCAGTATGTGATAGGTTTTAAAGTGCCTTGATCTGTAGCATTTCTTATGTCATTGATCTACTTAATATATCATTCAACTCCGGCCAACCAGTGTGTTTACAAAGTTTCTATATTTTAAGAAGGCATGTTTTTTCTCTATGCCCTGTGTATCAGAGATATCACATGTTAGTTTAGTTTGTCTGGCTCAGTGCATAATGTCAAAATGTGTTCCTTTAAAAAAAAAATTTCATTATTTTTATTTTGATGGCAATTTACATAGAATCTCACAGTTCATCTTGTTTTTTTTTCTCTTGTGCGTGTTCTAATACTCATTTGTTTTAACCATATCCAACAACTGCTGTTGCTACACTGCTACTGTGTGTGATTTGTTTTTTTTTTTTTTTTCATTTTACTTAGTAAAATAACCTGTCCTTGCTGAGCAATGTAACCTAACTATATGAACTCACCTTTATTTAACCCAATAAACACAGATTTTCGTAGCCAATCGGTTTGCTCTATTTTCTTGCCTATAACATGCCTATTACTAAACTTCTAACCAGGTATCAGGTAATAAACTCACCTTGTTTTATATATAATAAAAAAAATATAAGAATTTTGTTTTTCACGAGACAATTTTATTTGGACTCAAATGAAATTGGATTATTAAAAAAACGCAAGGTGAGGTAGATATATTGAGCCTCAAGGAGGTTTGGTACTGCTGGTAGCTGTGTTGTTGCTTATTTAGGTTTGTACAACATTAAATACTCATCATAACATGACTTTCTCCCCACTAAAAAATTTGCTAATTATAATCAATGGCCAGATGGAGAATGGGTCGCTAAAACTAGGTGATTGGATCTGAATGATTGACTTATTTGAGGTGGTTTCTAAAATCTCTTGCATGATATTTTATTCAACTTGTATACCATAACTTATAATATACTAACCTCACACACACAGCTGAATGGCCTTACACTAGCAACATGCAGATATTTAACCACATTATTTACATTTATTAATTTTGCATAATTTCAGTTCGCCAAAAAATATTTACAATTGATTTACTCATTTGCCAAAATAATTGACTACTGATTTACTTATTTGCACAAGGAAACAAGCATAATTATACCTCACTCTTTATTTTTATTAAAAATTGTTTAATAATTCTAATTCATTTGCATTCTAAGCATTTTTATAATAAATATTTTACTTCCTGCTTTTGAGAGTAATTAAAACAATAGATGCTCCTAACCACTAACTTGCTTGACAAAATTTTAAAAAATGTGAATATAGTTCCTGACATAACTTGGGACAGGTAATTCATATCTAACCACATTTATCTGCTTAGTGATGCCCACCTAACAGTGCTCAAATAATCTTACAAACTTTATATTTTTATTTAAACAAATAACCACATGTGATAAATGTCCGCTTTGCCCTGTTCTTCGTCATTACACAAAAAAAAAATAGATATGAATTTATTGTACGTTTTTATTTTTTAAAATTAATACTTTTTAATATTCATTTTTTAATAAGAATTTATTGCCAATATTATGGTGCCTTTTTACGCATTGAGAAAGTTGTGAATTTTGTTCAATTGAATTGCCTTCATGCTGAGACCAGGCAGTTTGTGTTCTAGATATATTTATTTTTTATGTTGATCCGATATAGCCTGATCCAGCATGGTATTTTTCAGAGAAATAAAATACATAACATAGAATTTAACACTAATAATACATAGGCATTTTAATACTATTTACACAATTTAAATGCTAGTGTTGGTAATATTAACTGTTTAAATGCATTAGAATATACTCAAACAATCCTAACTCAATGTTAGATCACAATTATTTTTTTACACTAAAAAACTCGTCTTCCCTTTACATTTTTTACATTACTTCCCCTTACACTGAATTTCTTCCCTTCGTACTAAATTGCTCAAGTGTACAGATACCATGTAAACAGAACTTGTATGTGCTTATTGTGTGGTAAACTCCCTTTACATCCATGACAAGATGAGCTTAGTGGTCCCTTATAATATACATCATTGTTATATAGGTCCCTGTACAAGTATATTATATTTAAAGTGGTTTTAACTCAATTTTTTTGAAATTACTCAAAACTCAAAATGTGGTAATAACTTATATTTACATATTTACATTACATTTTTTTTTTTATAAAATAGATATATTTATATTTCATAGTAATTTATATACTTGTTTCTTTTGAAATGTTATGAAAAAATATTTTTATTTGCTATACCAATGAAATTCACAATACGTAAAACAGAATCAGAAAACAAGAAAATTTAATGTCTGTTATTAGTCTGGAAGATTATAGAAACAAATACTAGATAGGGTATGAATCAGTCGGATTGAAATCATGTATAGTGTATCTAACGTCAACACACATAGGAATCCGTGTTAAACATGCTTGTAAATAAAATATCTCAATTTTTAACAGAGTACTAAAATTACAAATTAAAACAGAATATTATGTGATTTAGACGAAGAAAGCATGTAGTTAATGCCTTATAGAAGGTAGGTGATCTGAATTTCTGAAGCTTGTCATTTACCATAAATGCAGACTACTATAGCTTCAGTTGTGCTGAAAGATGAGTATAGAAATAGAAAACAGCTTATGAAAGGGAGATAACTCAAAATTTAGAAGCTCGCAAAAGCTTCCGAAAGACTGAACTTTGGACTGCTCAAGAAAGAGGTAGACTCCCACGGTGATCTCATTTTTATATGACAGCTTGTGATGGCTCGTTGTCTGTTTAGTAGCTTCATTGTAATATATGCATTTTTATATCTATACAAGTCTAGACAGTTGGCCCTGGGCCGCCCGTCGGTGGCCCCCGGGGTGGCTTTGAGATTTTATTTTGTGTACGTTGTCCAGTTGTTACTACAGATGTACCCAAATAAAGGTTATGTGAATCTCTTCATTTTAAAGGCTGATGCGTCGTCTCGTTTTATTTTTGTTCTTCTGTTTTAATGTAGATGGTCTTTAGGCTACCTTTTCTGCGGGTGATTTAATTGTGGATAAGGAATTGTCCATGAATTATTTTTCTTTTTGAATTTGTGAGGGGGGGGGGGGGGAAGTTGAAGTTATACTTTTATTTTAAATGAAAAACAAAATAAACTGAATTAGCCGCACATATCACTCATATTTGAATACATAAGTGTACATATAGTTATTATTGAGTACACTATGACAGTAATAATTTTTTAAATATAAATTGCTGTATTCGAAAAAAAATGCATTGTGGGGGTGGGGTAGCGAGACTTAGTAACGACGGTGAGGTTAAAAAATAATTTTCAAAAGAAGAAAGGTGTCGTATATGGATGAGCCCAGACTTGAATTTGTAACAAGTTTATACAGTTTTGAAAACAGACTTAGTAAAGTACGAAATACTCATCGATTTACTGAAATGGGAACCATTTATGTTTATTTAGAATTGTTCACAAATTGTTCGAATGAACTGAAGAACAGACTCTTTCTAGCAGTAGTAGCCCACTGTTCTGGTTGTAATTAATTAAATATTAAAATTATGACAGTAAATAAAAAAAAACTGCGCGTGATTGTAATACCACGTTTGGGGGCACAACAGAGTTAAGGCACCTGCCTATACTATAACTATATAACTATCACTATACAAGTACCAACTTTATTCCTGCATGCATAAAAAAAAAATTACAAATTACATTTGTCTGGACAAGGCTGGACAAACAAATCAAATTAAATTATTTAAATATGTAGTTTGATTTACTTATAGTTTTTAGTTTTCAATGGGGAAGTAACTGCCTTTCTGTAAATAATGGTATATATAGAGAGAGTTATTTCCCTTGCACGAACAAAAAATCACATACATCTTACAAGACTAGTGCTGGAGGGGATAAAGAGTGGGAAATACATCGCAAGAGGGCCTCAGCGAGGGAGGGATATAGGTCACCTTTTGGTGACTTGCATTCACGAGCTCTTCAACGGTTGTAATTAGTATTAATAATTTAGGCGTGTCTTTTAGCACAGGGTGAAGTGGTTGCCTATACTGTACACTCTTTAATGTTGTGCACCCGTGTTTAAAATCTAAACGAACGTCTGTAGGCAGAAATATCACATGATGGGGTCGTAAAGATACCCTGTGGGTCGTGACAGTCAGTAACGCAGGTGAAGCAGAGTTTGCTTGTTTTCGTGTATAGTACGAGGTAGTGTAGCTAGTTATATTATTAAACCCAGCCATCTGTTTCACTAATGTGAGTCCGGTACCCATCTGAGCTGGGTGGGCTCAGGGGCGTTCTACGGACTCGAGCTTGGTGTGACGTCATGGTCCATGTCATAACCGATACCACATTCCTAGAGCTGATTGGTAAGCCTAATTAACCACGTACCCAGGTCTCTATAGCTAATTGGTGAGCCTAATTAACCACGTACCCAGGTCTAGAGCTGATTGGTGAGCCTAATTAACCACGTACCCAGGTCTCTATAGCTAATTGGTGAGCCTAATTAACCACGTACCCAGGTCTAGAGCTGATTGGTGAGCCTAATTAACCACGTACCCAGGTCTCTAGAGTTAATTCGTGAGCCTAATTAACCACGTACACAGGTCTCTATAGTTGATCAATGTGAGCTTATCCCCCTTACCCGGATCGTGCTAATCAAATCACGTGGCTGCCATCACGTGACTTGTAAATAAATGTATGTGGTGATAAATTAATGATACTAATCAGGTGCTATATTTAGAAACACGTGTATCAGATTGCAACCATGATACCAACACGTGATGCTGCTAGTACTAACCTGTTTAGTAACACGGTGTCCTAGGGATCTATCTATAGTATAGCAAATGGCTTAAGGTCTACTTCGACAAGGGGGTGAAAACTGACAATCACATTTAACAATCTATATAACAATAAAAGCGTGGACATCGCGCTATGAAACTTGATGAATTTGTAGATGTCACGTACGAGAAAACCAGGGAAAAACGTCAGAGAAATTTATGTCATTCAGTGCTAGTGTATGTTCGCTGTAGGCATATGGACCTTTGCATACAATAGGCAATACGTGTCTATGTTATCAAATCAACATAGTGAATTTAAAGAGTTATAGTAATGTTGATACGCCTACACTATCTAAAGGTATGAAATTTGCTACAATAAACGAACAAATATTTACATTTAAATATTATTAAGTTTTAGTACATAAAATATTTTTAAAAATATACCATCACACAAGCTGTATAAACAAAAACTATTTCAATTAAGGAAAGCAGATTTTAAAGTCGTTTTATTAAGACTGGAGCTTACATAACGATCTTCAAGACTTAATTACATTGCCAATTACTTTTGTTTTCCTGTAATTCTTTAAAAAAAACCCTTCATTTAAAACGACAAAAAAATAAAATTAGATTCATATGACAAGCGATTTATATGTTGCGTGATATTTTATATTTAATTGTGACTTGGTCCTATTTTAAGGGGACGGGGTGGTTTAGCGGTAGAGAAGTCGAAAGTCTCGAGTTCGAATCCGGGTTCAAGTCAGTAGAACGTCTTTGAGTTCACCCAGCTCTGATTGGTACCTAATTCAGGTTAGGGAAAGTAAAGGCGGATGGGCATAGGCTTGGGGTTGTGCTGTTGGGGGTTGTGTGGCTGGGGGTTGTGGGGGCTGGGGGTTGTGTGGGCTGGGAGTTGTGTGGCTTGGGGTTGTGTGGCTTGGGGTTGTGTGGTTGGGGGTTGTGTGATTGGGGGTTGTGTGGTTGGGGTTTGTGGGGGCTGGGGGTTGTGTGGCTGGGGGTTGTGTGGTTGGGGGTTGTGTGGTTGGGGGTTGTGTGGCTTGGGGTTGTGTGGTTGGGGGTTGTGTGGGCTGGGAGTTGTGGGGGCTGGGGGTTGTGTGGCTGGGGGTTGTGTGGTTGGGGGTTGTGTGGCTTGGGGTTGTGTGGCTGGGGTTTGTGGGGGCTGGGGGTTGTGTGGCTGGGGGTTGTGTGGTTGGGGGTTGTGTGGTTGGGGGTTGTGGGGGCTTGGGGTTGTGTGGCTTGGGGTTGTGTGGTTGGGGGTTGTGTGGGCTGGGAGTTGTGGGGGCTGGGGGTTGTGTGGTTGGGGGTTGTGTGGGCTGGGAGTTGTGGGGGTTGTGTGGCTTGGGGTTGTGTGGCTTGGGGTTGTGTGGTTGGGGGTTGTGTGGGCTGGGAGTTGTGGGGGCTGGGGGTTGTGGTGGCTGGAGGTTTGTGGGGGCTGGGGGTTGTGTGGTTGGGGGTTGTGGGGGCTGGGGATTGTGGGGGTTGTGTGGCTTGGGGTTGTGTGGTTGGGGATTGGTTTACTTGAAACATAATTGGGCCACATTTAACAAAATGGTCATGGAGGAAGATTTTTTCAGTCAATGTATTGCCTTACAATACTTAGAGCAATGACTCTTGACTTCCTGCACCGGCGCAGCTGTTTCTCAACGCCTCCCTACTTGGCACATTGCGACACAACTCATTGATGTTTTCAAGATAAGTAGCCAGGTTTTTCCCACGCTGTATGCTAATGTTATTGGAACTTTATTTGGCCAAGTATTGAATTTACGTTTTCAAAAGCGGCCGACGAATATGATTTTGTTAAAATTTTAATTATAAAAGAAAGGTAGCATACATGATGTATTGCATTAATTTTCTGATTTATAAAAGAAAATTAAGTTAGGAGGTCAGGCTTTATAAAAAAAACCACCCAGATATTTGATCTAATTAATAGCAGTGTTTCTTCCAGACTTTTTTTCTCCGGGGGGGGGGGGGGCACTTGAAATTTTCGGGGGGGGGGGGGGGCGGTAACCCGGACACTGTTAAAAGTATATATTTTCTATATAAATTATATAAATTTCATTTCGTTCGGGGGGGGGGGCGGTAAAAAATTTTCGGGCCTGGAAGAAACTCTGATTAATAGGTTACACGTTTTCTGTGTAGTACAAAGTGACGTAATTTTGTACATACACAGAAACTAGGTTTTTGTACTGAACTTGTATGATTAGCCTATAGACACCTATCTCTATATCTGGCGATGTTGTTTTACGATTGATGTCGTGTTGTATATTCGTTCTTGGGGACATACATTTTTTGTTTAAATACCAGTACTGTAATGATAATTAGACATTTTTAAAATACCAGCAAATTTATGTTGATTTAACTTTACACACACTGAACAATCTTAATAAAAAATGCAAAAAATTTCACGAAGAGCTGTTAACCATCTGGATATTGGACATTCACAGCATTAACCATGTAAAGCTGTTGACCTTATGAAAGTTGAACTGTCCAGCATATATGACGTAAAGCTATTAAAACTTCTAGATGGTGGACGCATCCTCCATACAGCACGTAAAAGCTGTTGACCTCTAGATATTGGACAATCACAGAATACAGCACGTAAAAGCTGTTGACCTTATGAAAGTTGAACTGTCCCAGCATACGTGACGTAAACAGTGTTTCTTTCAGACTTTTTTCTCCGGGCGGGGGGGCACTTGAAATTTTCGGGGGGTGGGGGGCGATCAACATTTTTCGGGGAAGGGGGGGGAGGGGCGGACACTAGTAAAAGTGTATGTTTACTATATAAAATCCATCTCCGTCGGGGGGAGGGGCGGTAGACTTAAAGCTATTAAAACTTCTAGATGTTGGACGTAAAAGCTGTTACCTCTAGATATTGGACAATATCAGAATACAGCACGTAAAAGCTGTTGACCTTATGAAAGCTGGACGCGTCCATCAATGTCATAGATTGCTGGCCCTCGCAAATCTCGCCCTCACATCATCAACTTGAGTGCCCTAAGCGACATCTGCAAGACTGGCACTAGCAACTTGCACATAGTTGAGCGAAATGCCACAGTTAATATCTGCAATCAAAAAACCTGTTCACTTGAAGTGCCTGGGGGTTGATGTAACTCCCATTGCCTGCTCCTTAGGGCCGTCTTGTGCGTCACGAAGTGGAGTGACATGCGAGGTAGCATGTCTTAAATTGGGGATAATTTGTTGAAAATTTGATTTAATAGGAGATAATTTATTAAAATTTGATTAAATTGGGGATAGTTTGTTGAAAATGTGATTAAAGTGGGGATAGTTTGTTGAACATTTGATTAAATTTGGGATAATTTGTTGATTTTTTTTTTTTTTAATTTGGGATAGTTTGTTGAAATTTGTATTAAATAGGGGATAGTTACTTGGAAATTCTTTTAAATTGGGAATAATTAATTGAAAATTTTAATAAATTTGGGATAATTAGTTAAAAATTTAATTAGTTGAAAATTACATTAAATTGGGGATAATTTGCTGAACATTTTATTATATTGGGGATAATTTTTAAAAAAATTTGATTCGTTGAAAATTTGTTGAATATTTCTTTAATTGGAACATTGTATTAAAATTACGAATTATAAGTTGAACATTTCATTACTTCAGAGTTGTTTAAATTAAGAATAATTATTTGAAAATTTCATTAGAAAAATGTATTAAATTGTTGGCATTACATAGTCTAGTGTATTTTTTTATACGTAAATAAATAATATGAATCAGCTAAAATTTTGTTTTTATTGAGGGCAAAATTTTTTTCAAAACACGTTAATTTTTGTTAATAATTATAACTGGTATAGTGTAAGGGCTTGGAGATGGTGATTTGTAACATCAATTTAAATTGGAAGATATGTTCAAATTTCATTAGTCATCAAAACACTACTGACGTGTAAAGCAAAATCAAAAGTCAAAAGTACATTCACGTGGGTGGAGAGTTATTCTTGTTGCAGCTTGAAATACGTTGTGTGCTGGGTAATAAGCTTAGTGGTCAGCAGTAGGGTCTGTGGTCAGTGATCACTAATGTCAGTGACCATTAATGTCAGTGACCACTAATGTCAGTGACCACTAATGTCAGTGACCACTAATGTCAGTGACCGATGTCAGTGACCACTAATGACAGTGACAAAAATGTCAGTGACACAAATGTCAGTGACCACTAATGTCAGTGACCACAAATGTCAGTGACCACTCATGTCAGTGACCACCACTCATGTCAGTGACCACTCATGTCAGTGACCACTAATGTCAGTGACCACTTATGTCAGTGACCACTAATGTCAGTGACCATTAATGTCAGTGACCACTAATGTCAGTGACCACTTATGTCAGTGACCACTAATGTCAGTGACCATTAATGTCAGTGACCACTAATGACAGTGACACAAATGTCAGTGACCACTAATGTCAGTGACCACAAATGTCAGTGACCACTAATGTCAGTGACCACTTATGTCAGTGACCACTAATGTCAGTGACCATTAATGTCAGTGACCACTAATGACAGTGACACAAATGTCAGTGACCACTTATGTCAGTGACCACCACTAATGTCAGTCATCACTAATGTCAGTGACCACTAATTTCAGTGACCAGTAATGTCAGTGACCACTCATGTCAGTGACCACAGATGTCAGTGACCTATAATGTCAGTGACCACTCATGTCAGTGACCACTAATGTCAGTGACCACTAATGTCAGTGACCACTAATGTCAGTGACCACTAATGTCAGTGACCACTCATGTCAGTGACCACTAGAGCCATATCAGCCACAACGCTGACACAGCCAAGTCCAAGCCCCGTAACCATGGCGACGGTAATCAAGAAATCTCCCAGATATTTTCTGCCACTCTCCACGAGATCACACGCGAGATTTAGTTTGGCACTTCGGGTCAGACGGTCTGGGCGCCATTTTGAAATTAGATGACAACATCTCGCGTGCACATTTCCTGTACAGTAAACATTTAAAAACATTTACGGTAAGCCTTCATGGGCACCCTTTTATTATGAACAGTACGGTTACAATCGACAAATGCTTTTTTTAAAAGACGGAATAACCTAATCGAATGCTTGCATAGATCACTTTTAAAAAAAGTGAAGTTCCCTTTTTAAAACTAACGGTCATGTGGCAAGTGAAGTAGAGTTAACCTGTTTCCGTGACCTCGGGATAGTGTGGTCAGCACTATGTCCAGCTGCATTTATTTTCCCTACGTGAGAGGTACCCATCAGAGCCGTGTGGAGTCAAGGATATTCAACTAAACTGAACCGGATTTGAAGAACCTCGGGTTAGCAGTCTAGCACTCTATCGCTAGGACACGCCGTACTATCTAGCTCACGTGTAACCACAGGGAAAGATTGCCTAGCTCACATGTAACTACAGGGAAAGATTGCCTAGCTCACATGTAACTACAGGGAAAGATTGCCTAGCTCACATGTAACCACAGGGAAAGATTTCCTAGCTCACATGTAACTACAGGGAAAGATTGCCTAGCTCACATGTAACAATTGTGACAATTTGCCTAGCTCACAAGTAATAATTGTGACAATTTGCTTAGCTCACGTGTAAGCACAGGGAAAGTTTTCCTAGCTCACATATAACCACAGTGACATTTTGCCTAGCACACATGTAACAATTGTGACAATTTGCCTAGCTCACATGTAAGCACAGGGAAAGATTGCCTAGCTCACATGTAACCACAGGGAAAGATTGCCTAGCTAACATGTAACAATTGTGACATTTTTCCTAGCTCACAAGTAATAATTGTGACATTTTGCCTAGCACACATGTAACAATTGTGACAATTTGCCTAGCTCACGTGTAAGCACAGGGAAAGATTGCTTAGCACACATGTAACAACGGTGATAATTTGCCTAACACACTTGTAAGACCATTTTCTGGCGCCTCAAGACGCCGGTCCAACCGTCCACTTGAGCACTGGATGCCACAGCTAGCCAACGCTCACAGTGGACTAAGTGCTCATTACATTTCTGCTGCAGAGCTGGGTTGTGTTTGGTGACCATGTTGTAAGAAATGGCGGGGGGGGGGGGGGGGGGGCTTAAAGCATAACCAATTTAGTTATGGAATTTTTTTCTCTCTAGCCGATTTAATACGACTCAACAGGGTCTGGGGGAATTGTAAGTTTGTAAAAAAAAATAATTCTGATTTAGCTACTTATAATGTGTAGGTTTACTCCATTAACTGACTCTTGAAGAAATTTGATCAATAACGTTAACATCAATTTGAGCTGACTTAAAAAACAACGTCAGCAAATCACATGCTCTGTTTGACATCACAAAAAAATGGGAAGTTGTAGCTTGGTTAGTGACGTGTCGAGGTTTTTTTTAAGTCAAAAAATTATCGAGCAATATGCTTTTATCTACATCAGATCCGTTTTATTTTTAATTAATTAATCAGATTTAAGGTAATTACTAAGCCCATCCAAAATCACAACGCCGTTTAATTTACAACTACAATAACTAGCTAAAATGTTCTTGGACTACGGGCTTTAGTGGGGAAGGGGTACAATTTATATGTGCGGTCAAACTAAATGATTAATGTTTTGTTCATTTATAGAAAAATAACACAGCTGTTTATAAGTAAACACTAGTTAAAAAAATTGCTAGTAAATAAAATATTAAATGCGGAAATATTATTATTATAGTAAAGATTACAGTATTTTAATTCACAGATTTATTGTTTTTTTTAAAGTTCAACAAAATTTACCAAATGTATTTAAGTTTTAAATGACTTTGCATTTCAGTAAATTTAATTTAAATAAGTAGATCGCAACACGTATAAAAATCGACCTTGAAGCAGGCCTAAAGTTAGCTGTTGTTTGCCCTATTGGTGTGCACCGATTATCACCAACACATATCTGTAATCAGCTCACGGCTGGCCAGATAAAACTCTCGTTTCTCGGGCCACTTGTATTTTCCTGTGACGTCTACGCCTATCTGATACCTTTGACTTAATTACTGAAAATAATTTCTTCAGGGGCGTCGCAATAATGGGGGATCTGATAGGGATGGTTTGGCTGTTGATGTTTTTTTTTTAAATTCAAAATAAAATACCAAAAACATAATTTAAATAGTTTTATAAAATTATTTTATAAAGGTAAAAATAGCTGATTAAGAGTTAGGTCTTAACAAATTTTGAAGTATGCAAGCGTCAATACAAGTCATTGGCCATCACTATATATTAGTGGCCATCAATAGATGTCAGTGGCCATCAGCGAATGTAAATGGCCATCAACGGATGTAACATTTATCACTGGTCATCAAAAGATGTCAGTGGCCATTAACAGTTGACATTGACCATCAACAAATATCAGTGGCAATCAATATATATATATATATATATATATATATATATATATATATATATATATATATATATATATATATATATATATATATATATATATATATATATATATATATATATATATCTATATATATAAAGCAAAGTGGTCGGGTGCCCGATAGGGCACTTCCCGGCGCCGCAGGCGCGTCAAATTTGGCACGATGGTGCCTTGGGGCGATAGAACACGAGGGCCGGTGACGGTTGGCCGAAAAGTCTACGGAGAGGGGGTCAAAACTGACCTCGACTGACCGGCGCCTTATATGGGCTATATTAAGAAAAAAAAATTCCTCCGACGACCCCCCTTGAAATTTTGTGAGGTGGTAGGAGAACCCCTTGGGGTGTCACAAAAAACTCGGCATATCTGGGAAAACTTCGTAAAGGGGTCAAAACTGACCAGTCGTATTTCCCTATATAATCTTTGTATTTTATGGGGAAAACAGAGGGTCATTTCAAAACGGATTTTAGGGCACTTACCTTCTTTACATCTCGCTAATTTTCGGCCTGTTTATAGGTAAATGGCTTGGCCGTAGGGCAGACATGTCGGTTTCACTCAAAGCCCTCGACGAGGGCTAAAAAGTGACCGCGAGTGAAATTCTCTTTATATGAGCTCTATTACGAAAAAAAATTTCCTCCGACGACCCCCCTTGAAATTTTGTGAGGTGGTAGGAGAACACCTTGGGGTGTCACAAAAAACTCGGCATATCTGGGAAAACTTCGTAAAGGGGTCAAAACTGACCAGTCGTATTTCCCTATATAATCTTTGTATTTTATGGGAAAAACAGAGGGTTATTTCAAAACGGATTTTAGGGCACTTACCCTCTTTACATCTCGCTAATTTTCGGCATGTTTATAGGTAAATGGCTTGGCCGTACGGCTGACCTGTCAGTTTCACTCAAAGCCCTCGACGAGGGCTAAAAAGTGACCGCGAGTGAAATTCTCTTTATATGAGCTATATTACGGAAAAAAATTTCCTCCGACGACCCCCCTTGATATTTTGTGAGGTGTTAGGAGAACGCCTGTGGGTGTCACAAAAAACTCGGCATATCTGGGAAAACTTCGTAAAGGGGTCAAAACTGACCAGTCGTATTTCCCTATATAATCTTTGTATTTTATGGGGAAAACAGAGGGTCATTTCAAAACGGATTTTAGGGCACTTACCTTCTTTCCATCTGGCTAAGTTTTGGCATGCTTATAGGTAAATGGCTTGGCCGTAGGGCAGACATGTCGGTTTCACTCAAAGCCCTCGACGAGGGCTAAAAAGTGACCGCGAGTGAAATTCTCTTCATATGAGCTCTATTACGAAAAACAATTTCCTCCGACGACCCCCCTTGAAATTTTGTGAGGTGGTAGGAGAACGCCTTGGGGTGTCAAAAAAAACTCGGCATATCTCGGAAAAATCGGGAAGTGGGTCAAAACTGACCAGTTGTATTTCCCTATATAATCTTTGTATTTTATGGGAAAAACAGAGGGTCATTTCAACGCAGGCTTTAGGGTACTTAAACTCAGTATATCTGGCTAAATGTTTGCATACTCTTAGGTCAATGGCTTGACCTTTAGGGAAAACTGTCGGTTTCACTCAAAGCCCTCGACGAGGGCTGAAAAGTGACCGCGAGTGAAATTCTGTTTATATGAGCTCTATTACGAAAAAAAATTTCCTCCGACGACCCCCCTTGAAATTTTGTGAGGTGGTAGGAGAACGCCTTGGAGTGTCACAAAAAACTCGCCATGTCCGGGAAAAATCGGGAAATGGGTCAAAACTGACCAGTCGTATTTCCCTATATAATCTTTGTATTTTATGGGAAAAACAGAGGGTCATTTCAACGCAGGCTTTAGGGTACTTAAACTCAGTATATCTGGCTATTTTTTTGCATACTCTTAGGTCAATGGCTTGACCTTTAGGGAAAACTGTCGGTTTCACTCAAAGCCCTCGACGAGGGCTAAAATGTGACCGCGAGTGAAATTCTCTATATATGAGCGCTATTACGAAAAAAAATTTCCTCCGACGACCCCCCTTGAAATTTTGTGAGGTGGTAGGAGAACGCCTTGGGGTGTCAAAAAAAACTCGGCATGTCTCGGAAAAATCGGGAAGTGGGTCAAAACTGACCAGTTGTATTTCCCTATATAATCTTTGTATTTTATGGGAAAAACAGAGGGTCATTTCAACGCAGGCTTTAGGGTACTTAAACTCAGTATATCTGGCTAAATGTTTGCATACTCTTAGGTCAATGGCTTGACCTTTAGGGAAAACTGTCGGTTTCACTCAAAGCCCTCGACGAGGGCTGAAAAGTGACCGCGAGTGAAATTCTGTTTATATGAGCTCTATTACGAAAAAAAATTTCCTCCGACGACCCCCCTTGAAATTTTGTGAGGTGGTAGGAGAACGCCTTGGGGTGTCACAAAAAACTCGCCATGTCCGGGAAAAATCGGGAAATGGGTCAAAACTGACCAGTCGTATTTCCCTATATAATCTTTGTATTTTATGGGAAAAACAGAGGGTCATTTCAACGCAGGCTTTAGGGTACTTAAACTCAGTATATCTGGCTATTTTTTTGCATACTCTTAGGTCAATGGCTTGACCTTTAGGGAAAACTGTCGGTTTCACTCAAAGCCCTCGACGAGGGCTAAAATGTGACCGCGAGTGAAATTCTCTATATATGAGCGCTATTACGAAAAAAAATTTCCTCCGACGACCCCCCTTGAAATTTTGTGAGGTGGTAGGAGAACGCCTTGGGGTGTCACAAAAAACTCGGCATATCTGGGAAAACTTCGTAAAGCGGTCAAAACTGACCAGTTGTATTTCCCTATATAATCTTTGTATTTTATTGGAAAAACAGAGGGTCATTTCAACGCAGGCTTTAGGGTACTTAAACTCAGTATATCTGGCAAAATTTTTGCATACTCTTAGGTCAATGGCTTGACCTTTAGGGAAAACTGTCGGTTTCACTCAAAGCCCTCGACGAGGGCTAAAATGTGACCGCGAGTGAAATTCTCTTTATATGAGCTCTATTACGAAAAAAAATTTCCTCCGACGACCCCCCTTGATATTTTGTGAGGTGGTAGGAGAACGCCTTGGGGTGTCACAAAAAACTCGGCATATCTGGGAAAACTTCGTAAAGGGGTCAAAACTGACCAGTCGTATTTCCCTATATAATCTTTGTATTTTATGGAAAAAAACAGGGTAATTTCAACACAATTTTTACGTTACTTAACCTCTGTACACCATGCTAATGTTTTGCATACACTTCTATAGATGACTAGGCCGTATGGAAAAACTGTTGGTCAGACTCAAAGCCCTCGACCAGTGCTAAAAGATGACCGCGAGTGAAATTCTCCTTATATGAGATATATATAAATAATTTGACGATCGATCCCGTTAATATTATTTGAGGTCGTAGACCGACCCTGGAGGGTAACAAAAAAACTTTAATCCCGTCGGAAAAAGCTATTGTAGTCGTTAAATATGTTTATATATCGTATTTTCTTATATTAGCATAGTAACTGTTTTTAAAAAAAAGTAAACACAGACATACGTCATTCGGTTAATTTTCAAGGGAGGTAACCTTTTTAAATAATTATTTTTCAAATAATTGTATACTATTTTAAACAGAAACAGAAAACGACAAAGTATAGCATTTGTTTTAGATAAAAATAAGTTATTAATTAAGCTACGTATCATAATTAAATAAAAAGTTAATTTTAAAAGTCAATGTAATATAAATTATGAGATATACTGTTCATGGAACCTCTGTAGTTCTATTTCCATCTTAGTTATAAATTGCGTACTTTCGAACACTTTCTCTGAATGCTGATGTTAAAGAGCATAGGCCTACAACATCTTCTCTAAAATTAGCATTACTGTTTACATTTAAGCACTCCACGCCTCATCCATCACCTAATAATTACTATTCAAATTATCAAATGTTTTTGAAAACCTAAGCGAAGCTAGGCAGTATGCCTAGTCTATATATATAAAGCAAAGTGGTCGGGTGCCCGATAGGGCACTTCCCGGCGCCGCAGGCGCGTCAAATTTGGCACGAAGGTTCCTTATGGCGATAGAACACGAGGGCCGGTGACGGTTCGGCAAAAAGTCTACGGAGAGGGGGTCAAAACTGACCTCGACTAACCGGTGCCTTATATGGGCTATATTACGAAAAAAAAAATTCCTCCGACGACCCCCCTTGAAATTTTGTGAGGTGGTAGGAGAACACCTTGGGGTGTCACAAAAAACTCGGCATATCTGGGAAAACTTCGTAAAGGGGTCAAAACTGACCAGTTGTATTTCCCTATATAATCTTTGTATTTTATGGGAAAAACAGAGGGTCATTTCAACGCAGACTTTAGGGTACTTAAGCTCAGTATATCTGGCTAATTTTTTGCATGCTCCTAGGTCAATGGCTTGACCTTTAGGGAAAACTGTCGGTTACACTCAAAGCCCTCGACGAGGGCTAAAAAGTGACCGCGAGTGAAATTCTCTTTATATGAGCTCTATTACGAAAAAAAAATTCCTCCGACGACCCCCCTTGAAATTTTGTGAGGTGGTCTGAGAACACCTTGGGGTGTCACAAAAAACTCGGCATATCTGGGAAAACTTCGTAAAGGGGTCAAAACTGACCAGTTGTATTTCCCTATATAATCTTTGTATTTTATGGGAAAAACAGAGGGTCATTTCAACGCAGACTTTAGGGTACTTAAGCTCAGTATATCTGGCTAATTTTTTGCATGCTCTTAGGTCAATGGCTTGACCTTTAGGGAAAACTGTCGGTTACACTCAAAGCCCTCGACGAGGGCTAAAAAGTGACCGCAAGTGAAATTCTCTTTATATGAGCTCTATTACGAAAAAAAAATTCCTCCGACGACCCCCCTTGAAATTTTGTGAGGTGGTAGAAGAACACCTTGGGGTGTCACAAAAAACTCGGCATATCTGGGAAAACTTCGTAAAGCGGTCAAAACTGACCAGTTGTATTTCCCTATATAATCTTTGTATTTTATGGGAAAAACAGAGGGTCATTTCAACGCAGACTTTAGGGTACTTAAACTCAGTATATCTGGCTAATTTTTTGCATGCTCCTAGGACAATGGCTTGACCTTTAGGGAAAACTGTCGGTTACACTCAAAGCCCTCGACGAGGGCTAAAAAGTGACCGCGAGTGAAATTCTCTTCATATGAGCTCTATTACGAAAAAAAATTTCCTCCGACGACCCCCCTTGATATTTTGTGAGGTGGTAGAAGAACACCTAGGGGTGTCACAAAAAACTCGGCATATCTGGGAAAACTTTGTAAAGCGGTCAAAACTGACCAGTTGTATTTCCCTATATAATCTTTGTATTTTATGGGAAAAACAGAGGGTCATTTCAACGCAGACTTTAGGGTACTTAAGCTCAGTATATCTGGCTAATTTTTTGCATACACTACTATAGATGACTAGGCCGTATTGAAAAACTGTTGGTCAGACTCAAAGCCCTCGACGAGGGCTAAAAGATGATCTTGAGTGAAATTCTCCTTATATGAGATATATATATATATACATAAATTGACGAACGATCCCATTAATATTATGTGACGTCGTAGACCGACCCTGGAGGCTAACAAAAAAACTTTAATCCCGTCGGAAACAGCCATTATAGTTGCTAAATATGTTCATATACCGTAATTTCTTATATAAGCATAGCAACTGTTTGTAAAAAAAAAAACAAAGACATACGTCATACGTTCAGTTTTCAAGGGAGGTAACGTTTTTTAAATTATTATTTTTCAAATAATTGAATACTATTTTAAACAGAAACAGAAAATGACGATGTATAGCATTTGTTTTAGTACAAAATTAAGTTGTTAATTTAGTTACGTATCCCAATTAAATAAATAAATAAATTTCAAAAGGCAATGTAATAAAAACTATGAGATGTACTGTTCATGGAAGCTGTGTAGTTCTAATTCCATTTTACTTATAGATTGCGTACTTTCCGATATTTCTCTGCGAACGGTATTTAAATGACAAACTAAAACATTTTTTTTCTAAAGTTAGCATTACTGTTTAAATTAAAGCACTCAACACCAAATCCATCGCTAAATAATTAAGTATTCAAATTCTCAAATGTTATTTAAAAACCTAAGCGAAGCTAGGCAGTATGCCTAGTATATATATATACATATATATATCAGTGGCCATCGATATATGTCAGTAGCGATTGACAGATAAATATGATAATCAGCAGCCATATGCCAGTTGATGCGCCAACCAAACCCATCCCCCTACGACCAAGTGCACCTGACCATGGGGTCGCCGCCCCTGATGCCACTTGACTCATTCAGGCCGGGAGAAACTTCCGTCCTGAAGCCCCGACCGCCATCTTCACATCGCCACATCTTCATCAATGAATCGCAGTTTTCAGCGATCATTCAACCCCAGCCCTCAGTGATGGACCACCACCGTCAGCACCACTAGACCACAACCACCATCACGTGATGACCGTGTTTACCCTGAGGTTGGCACCACGACCATGCTGGGTCTAAGATTTGGCTACAGTCTCTCCAGTGCCAACAAAGACCGACTCAACCAGCCCTGAACTTTGATGGTTCACAAAGAAAACGTTCACCACACACAACATGATACGGTTTGGACTAAAACATTTCTGTTTCATTTGGTTCAGTTTGGGGATTTTGATCAAGGTGAGATACTGGACTTGTTCATTATTTTTTCTTTAAATTTAAAAGTTGGATAAACTGAGTGTTGATTAGAGTATAAGCATATGTTGTTTAAATATTAGACAAAAGAGGAGCCTAAATTTGACTAAATATTAGCCGAAGGTGGAGACTAAATTTGACTAAATATTAGACAAAAGAGGAGCCTAAATTTGACTAAATATTAGCCAAAGGTGGAGACTAAATTTGACTAAATATTATCCAAAGGTGGAGCCTAAATTTGACTAAATATTAGCCAAAGGTGGCGACTAAATTCGACTAAATATTAGCCAAAGGCGGAGCCTAAAATTTACTGTAAAATTTATTTTATGATCATAACGTAACAAAAAAGCAGCATATCGTCCTTCTCAATTTATGATTGAAAAATGGACAGCATTAGCGCCATTAACGTAACTACACACAGGTGGTATGGTGTGATATTGAGGTGATAATGTATTGTACAATCGAGGCCAAATTCTTATCCATAAACTTTTAGGCCAAATACTAATCACTAAATTATTAGATCACTTTTTTTTTCACGCCTTGAAAGTAATCTAAAATGTACTGTTATCACATACTTCTATTAGATAATAAATTGTAGGATATAGTTATCACATACTACTATTAGATAATAAATTGTAGCTGCAGTGTGGTGTATGAGGGTATAAGTGATAATAAAACATATATCATTAGCATTCTCACGCATGGCAGGTATACCTTGTAATTGTCATAAGAATTTTATGCCAATTAACTATCGCTTTACCAAACTTATTTAATGCGTCTAGCATTTTTATATATCCACCAATCTTAGGGCTTTAAAAATTAATAAAATGAATATGGTAATCACATACGGCTATCATCACATCTACCATATTAGCAATAATTTAACAAGACCATAGTTAACCTGCATTAAGTAATGTTTAATTTAAAAAATACGTCTATGTTCATCACGAGTTAGATTCAGATAGAAGTCACCAGTTTGTTGTATGCCGTGTTGTATTCAAATGTTCAAACACCAGCGTATTAATTACACCAAATACGGTACACAGTCTTGGAGTAGTTAGTGGCATCCGGTTTGTTTAATGAGAGGCTCCCAATCATTAGTTGACATGCATGAAAAACTTGTTTTTGTCATGTTGGCCTTCGTTGTGGCCCATTGTGGCCCAGTGTGGCCCGTTGTGGCCCATTGTGGCCCAGTGTGGCCCGTTATAGCCCATTGTGGCCCATTGTGGCCCCTTGTGGCCGTAAAAAGCAACAACTGAAGCTGAAAAAAAATCACAAATTTTATATTTTAGCTATCAATGTTTAAACGAAGAATACAATTTTTTGCGTTTAAAGCTACATTTCTGTTTACTTATATCAAAACGACCTTACAACTGAAGTTTTAGTAAGACAAACTTTGGTTTAATTTATTTTCTGGAGCCACCATTATTTTAAATAAACCATTTCCATGTAAAACTTTAAAATAAATGTATCATTTTGAACTAGATGCGCCATGTTTCTTTAACAATTTTTTCCACGAAAAAAAATGTTTCCTTAAATTTTGTTTAGTTATCAAAAATTCTAAAAACATGAAATACCCTTAAACTTCAGAAAAGTAATAGAAAAAATACACGTTAGAATTTTCCTAACAGAACACGATTTTTAAAATAAAAAGTAGCAGCCATTAGTACGAAAGACGCAGTTAAAGTTAAGAATAAAGTCGAACGTCTATTTACAGTGGTTTTACATTAAGTTTTGTAATATGTCTTTGGTGTCGTTTGTAAATAATGTCAGTTTTTAGTAAAATTTTACCCCCATCCCTACTCCACCCCACCCCCGTCACAATCCTCACAAAAACGTCAGAGAATCCAACCCGAAACAAAGAACACATCCGAGTTATTTTTGGAAACACCTAATAAGGGAAGTAACAATACATTTCTTTTGAAAGGTACACAACTATTGTAATGCTAGTATTACATCAGCAACATGATAAACATCATCAAATAATAGGTTTAGCAATATCTTGTGTGAGGTTATCAAGCAGAGATGTGTACTCATCTACAAAAAATATAAAAGCTAGTGTTAAAAAGATATAACAAAACCTAAGTACATATATATAAACCTAGTTGCTAATATGTAACAAAAACAAAATCAATGTATTGGATCTACTGTTAAAAAAGCTAGCCCATAAAACAACTAAGTTTTAGACCAAATATCATGAAGACCAAACAAAAATATCGTTTAATTAGGTAAGATGTAAACTAAAATATTTTTTAAATAATGTGAATGACATGTTTTTAGAATATTGTTTGTTTTGTTTGTTTAAATTGCTTTCAATGACTGCTCAGTTTATGTAGGTGTTGCAACTGTGAGAATGAGAGTGTGTATGATGAATAGGAGGGGGATGTGTGCTTCAGTTGTACATTTGGTAAGAGTGTGGGTTGGGGGTGATTGAGGTGTTATATTGAGCACTTGTATTTAAAATTAAAACAGATGTTTTTCCCCACTTAAATTTAAAGGTTAATCCCGCTAGCGCGATAATCCAATGGACACCAAAACCCAGGCCAGTAGCGTCTAGCACTGACCCAATGACGTCATCAGTTCCACGTAACCTTCGACCAGCAGCACCACCAAGACCACCGCAGCCAACAGATGTAAGACCTATTCCCACGCCGGGTCCTGGATCTAGAACCAGCGTTTCCATGACAACGCGTTCTACGACAACCACCCAGCTGCCAGCTACTCCAGAGGTCGAGCTCCCATGGAGCACAGACCTGCCGCCTGACGCTGAGACAACCACAGAGATCTTGTTTAAGTCTAACCCCTGGGGCACGATAGACTACAGCGCCGTGCCCCTGCTGGAAGAAGAGAGGGACATTCCGAGCGAATCTTCCGAGGTCTTTTCGGTGGGCAGTGATGTCGACAGCTTTAGGAAAGATGCCGGAACAGTTAGCAATGATAAAGGGGAGTTTACTGAGACTTTACCGGATGAAGGAAATCCAGTTGTTGAGGCATCACTGCCTGACATTTCTGGAAAAGAATTTAAGAAAGATCTGAATGTGGAACCTGACACGTCGAGTGTGAGCCTGGACACACCGACCGGGTACCATGACACATCTACTGTGTACGGTGTTGCGTCAACTACACATGCTGACACACCTACCAAAAGTACTATGACATCCTCAGCTTACTCTGAGTTACCCGTGGATACTAGATCACCCACAGTAACTTTGTCTAATGGTGGGAGCGTAGCGAAACAAACGAATTTGGGCACAGACAAATCCACTACGACAAGCTACAGCAGAACTGCCATTTCTAGCACCGCGTCAAGCACAAGAGAAACGTCTATAACGTCATCAACTGCCACAAAAATCGACACTACTCTACATTCAACAAGAGCAAAACCTTCTGAAACTCTCCACCCGGATCCTAGTGGTACACCACCACAAGATTCAACAGCATCAACAACTTCAGCTGTAGCACCAACATCCGAGTCTAGCCACACAGACACCCCGCGTAGGACACCACACTCCACGCCTCCAACCACGCCAGACTCTCACGCTCACCTAGCTACAGACACCACGCTTAAAACACCCCGCATTTCTCCTGCCACCTCCGCGAGCACGCTCGTCACCTCCGGCACCCCACCCTCCTCACATAGCAGCACTCTATCAGCACCCAGCACCACTCGTACGTCAGCACCTCCTACCTTAACTAGTTCCACCAAGCCTCAAGACTCCAGCAGCCAATCAGCAACGCCAAGACAAACCTCATCAGGTATTGTTCATCCCACCACACTCAGCCAATCAAATCTTGATTCTCTCACCAAGGCACCCTTTACCACTCAATCTACAGAAGTTGCACCTACCTCCACGCTCTCTCCAAAAACTAATTTGCAAATAACGCAAAACAAACATGTACAAACACATGAAAACAAAGTATACAACACAGCAGCACCAGTACCAAACAACACAACATCACCAACAACTGATAATTTATATCTATCTAATTCTTACAACTCAACTTCACCAAGAACTAAAACCGACCATGCGACGTTAATGAAATCTAACAGTTTTAAACCAAACACGGACGTTAACTTCCCAACAACATTCGAAACGACGGTTGTGTCAACACCAATGTCCTCTCTCATCCCAAGTGAAATCCCAAGAGAACTCACCAATAGCGTACACGATAGACAAAGACTACAGTCTGAGCATACGACACACAGCGCTGAACTGACTGCACTCACCGACAAGACTAGCATAGCACCTGTCTCAGGCAACACCCAGAGAACAGTAGCACCTGTCTTAGACACAAGTAAGGCCACAATAGCACCTGTCTTAGACACAAGTACAGCCACAATTGGACTTTTCTCTGACACCACCCTGAAAACAAAACCGATCTCACTTGGCACTGATCCCAACCACATCACATCCAAGACATTGGACAGTGTAAGCCCTGACCCAAGCAGTTTTCTGATCACCGTGTCGTCTCCATTAATTACCCGGCCCTTCGATAAAGCTAAATTCGCGACGTCACGTGATTACCAACACGGCTCAACATACACCTCTAACCTCAACACGTATACACTTCCCAAGGCCACAACTGGCCAACGCGTTAAAATAACCGCTGCTCTTCCAACCAAAGAAACCAGTGATAATACTTTAATTACGACCCCTGCTTCAAGTAACTCCACTAAAATCACCACCCCCAATCAATTCACGTGGGGTTATAATAAAAATACAAGAATTGAAGAACCCACTTCATCTAAGACAACTAACAAGCTTAACGCTAGCACCAATACCACACTTGTAGCATCCACCTCCAGTAAAACCACTGCATCCAATCCAAGCACAATAACGCAAGTACCTACCTCAAACATTATCTCCCCACAAGTCTCACAGAGTAGCGGGACTTGGCATAAAGTCTTTACCCCAAGCCCTGACGTCATCACCAGAGCGACACCAAGCCCAGCCACTAGAGTTACCTCGTCTAAAGCAACCAACACATCTACCACACCCACACAAAGTATACAAACCACACCTACATCCACGACCACATCACAACCACACGTCTCTATCACCACTAAACCACCCACCACTACCTCAGCACCATCTAGCACCAGTAGCACCACAGAAAGCACCTTGCACGTCTCTAGTCCCTCGTCTCTATCAACCAGTACTACAACACTTGCAGCTTCAACTTTCATTACAACACCACCAACACCGCTCACAACAACAGCATCAACAGTACCGACTACAACATCATTAACCGAAATACCCACATCATCCACAACAGCATCATTGAAAGTTATACAAAAAACAACACCTCCGAAATCCTCAGTAGCTATATCGACCTCATCAATATCGACACTTTCATCTACAACATCATCAACAATTTACCTTACGACAACATTAAGTTTACAATCACAAACGTCAGCATTAACATCCACGCCATCTGTTATATCGTCAACTTTACCACCTTCATCAACATTACCAACTTTATCACCATCAACAGTATCATCTACACCATCTTTACCAACTCAAGAAACATCAGCACAAACGATTTCGTCACCATCTGTAGAGACATCTACAACGATACCAAAAACGACAGCAACATCGTCAGTAACAACTGAAACGACATCACCAACTACTTCTCCGCCAACAACCACATCAGCACCAGCAACAAATACATCAGCAGCGACAACAACAGCGGCAACGATGTCAGCCCCTACAACATCACTAACAACATTGCCACCACAAGCAGGAATAACTTTATCGACAACTTCATCAACGACATCAACACCAATATCCAGTACATCAGCATTAACTACACCAACGACAACACCAATGTTGTTAGAAACGACATCATCAATAACTTCACCTACAACAACTTCATCGACGTCAGCAATGAAAACCTCAACACTATCAACAATAACACCATCAACGACACCATCAACGACGCCCTCAACAATATCATCAATGACACCATCCACAATGAGACCATCTTCAACAACACCATCAACGACGCCATCTACAATATCACCACTGCCACCATCAACAACGAAACGATCAACAACGAAACCATCAACAACAACACCATCAACAACACCAACACCAACGACGAAATCAACAACATCACCAATGACATCATCATCACCATCAACAACACAATCAACACCAACACCACCAACAACACCAACAACATCATCAACACCAACAACACCAACAACACCAACAACATCATCAACACCAACAACACCAACAACACCAACAACATCAACAACACCAACAACACCAACAACACCAACAACACCAACAACACCATCAACGCCAGCGACACCCCCAACACCCGCCCCATCAACCGCTCAACCCAGCCTGTCTACCAGAGCCACCACTGGCGCTCCAACCTTGCCCACATCATCACCATCACCATCGTCATCATCAACAGATACCACAACCATTCGCCCAACAACTCCCACCAGTCTAGGCGGCAAATGCCAGCAGGACCCAAGCGCATGCGCAAAGGCCATCGAGGGCAGTGAATGCGTCAACAACACGTGCGTGTGCACATGGGATCGATACCAGTCACCTAGCGGTAACTGCTCCACGTGTAAGTAAATAAAAACTTCGATTACAAGTACAACAATTCAAGGTTCAATTTAAGGATAATTTTTTTTTAGAAATATCGGCAATTTAATTATCTGATTAGATTATAATTACATCTTGATATCTAACATAAAATGCCTGCACTCTTATGTAAAACGCCTGAGTTGTAAGATAGCGTCTGTTTTACTAAAGTCAGCATTGTTTTAGTAGAATATTTTGTATCATTTTTTTTACCTTCAGACACACAAGATGACAGACAAATTCCCACCGTCATACAAAGGTCGTCAAGGAATGTCAGTCTGTCATGGCCGTCCAGCAAATCGTACCCGGATGCTCGCGTGTCCTACAACGTCACGTGGTCTGCGCTCGACGGCGGTGACGTCAGAGATCGCCTCGTGGACACCAGTGACGTCACCATCGTTGATTTGAAGCCTGGGACCTGGTACAAGGTCAGGGTGACCTTGGTGCTGAAACCAGACAGGGGTGCTGGCAGGGTGCTGATGTTTGACATGCAGGCGGTGGTGACCAACACAGGTAAACATTGACACGTGGCGACATTTACACGTGGCAACGTTGACACGTGGGAACCTTGACATTTGACAACACTGACACTGTCAGTAATGAACCGGTAAACGTTTACATTGGCACATGGTCATAAGTTAAAACAGGCGTTAAAACAAAAAATCTTTTACCATGCCGTACACAGAAAACATAAAGAATAAAAATTAAACCAGATACAACATAAAAAACACAAAAAAAAGCAATTCACACAGGCTAGCTAGAACGTATACATCTCAACATTCATGGCTCAATTTGAAATGCTACAACACGGACAGACAAATGCTCTGTAAATTTGAAACACATTGTTGACGTCACACAATTAACCTTCAGCTGACCACATGTTAAAGACCTGTTATTGACCAACTGTTATAGACCTGCAATTGGACACCTATTATTGAACATCTGTTATAGACCGTTTGTTGACCACCTGTCATAGACCTGTTATTAACCACCTCTTATAGACCTGTTATTAACCACCTGTTATTGACCACCTGTTATTAACCACCTGTTATTGACCACCTGTTATTGACCACCTGCTATTGACCACCTGTTATTGACCACCTCTTATAGACCTGTCATTGACCACCTGTTATTGACCACCTGTTATTGACCACCTGTTATAGACCTGTTATTGACCACCTGTTATACACCTGTTGTTGACCATCTATTATAAACCTGTAATAGACCAACTGTTATTGACCTGTTATTGACCACCTGTTATTGACCTGTTATTGACCACCTGTTATACACCTGTTATTGACCACCTGTTATTGACCTGTTATTGACCACCTGTTATTGACCTGTTATTGACCACCTGTTATACACCTGTTATTGACCACCTGTTATTGACCTGTTATTGACCACCTGTTATTGACCTGTTATTTACCTGTTATTGACCACCTGTTATTGACCTGTTATTGACCTGTTATTGACCACCTGTTATTGACCACCTGCTGTTGATCACCTGTTATAGACCCGTTGCAGACGACCGATTTCTATCCCACAGCACCACCAGACGTTGGACCCATGACGTCACCAGTGCCGCTGCCAGACAGCACCATCGTGACGTTTGCGGCACCAGACGGCAACTTCAGCTACTGCAGCGCCAACATCACCGAGATTGACGTGTTCCATCGTACTGTGTACGTCCATTTATACTTATGGGGTGGGGGAGGGGGAGGCTGGTTGTCAGAATTTTTTGCGATAAAGTTAGTGTGGTTCAGTTGGGGATAGGTGGTAAAATACGAAATTTAAATAAAATGAACACTTGTTTTGTACTGAACGGAAGAAAAAGAAAATACAAATTACCACAGATAATAATAACAGTTGCTATTTATTAAAAAAAAACCGGGTATAAAACAATGTCTTTACGGTGCTATACTTGTGTGTATGGTGCTATACCGGTATGTAGGGTGCTATACCTTTGTACGGTGCTATACGTGGGGTGTACGGTACTATACGTGGTGTGTACGGTGCTATACCTTTGTACGGTGCTATACGTGGGGTGTACGGTGCTATACGTGGTGTGTACGGTGCTATACCTTTGTACGGTGCTATACGTGGGGTGTACGGTGCTATACCAGTGTACAGTGCTATATAATACATGTGTGTACGGTGTTATACATGAGTGTATGGTGCTATACCTGAGTGTACGGTGCTATACCTGTCTGCACGGTGCTATAGTTGTGTGAATAGTGCTATACCCGCCACACTTGTGTACAGCGTTTTATCTATATCTAAGGAGAAAAACATGTACATGGTGCTATAACTGTCAGACATGTACATGGTGCTATATCTGTCCACTACAGGTGCCACAAGGCCAACAACCACACGTTCAACTGTACTCACCTACAACTGGACCATGTGAAGCCAGCCATGAACTACAACATCACCATTTCTGTGCTGTTGTTTGGATCCCACAACCTCGAGTCTAGCAGGCCTGTGGGGTATCAAGTCTTCACACGGTGTCAAGGTAAATTGGTGTCCGTCTATTTGTGTTAGGTATTAAGTCAGCACACAGTGTCAAGGTAAGTTGGTGCCTGTCTATTTGTGTGGGGTATAAAGTCAGCACACGGTGTCAAGGTAAGTTGGTGCCCGTCTATTTGTGTGGGGTATAAAGTCAGCACACGGTGTCAAGGTAAGTTGGTGCCCGTCTATTTGTGTGGGGTATAAAGTCAACACACGGTGTCAAGGTAAGTTGGTGTCCGTCTATTTGAACTCCTACAGGCAATAACTTTTGCCTCAGCTTTTGTAAGGTGCTCTATACACGTCCACAACTGTTTTCTTTTTCTAAGCTCTAACATAAAAAAAAGATAGTAAACATCAATTTTCTTTAACTATGGTTGGTCGATGTTTGTTTTTTCTTGCCTAAATTTGTATTTAAATATTCTAAAATCTATAACAGTATCAGGTGGTGTTCAAAATTTGTTAGAAATCTGCACATACAATCTAATATTTAAATGTGAAATTTTGTTCACTTAACATAAACGGTAATCAAGTTATCGGCTTTTGGGTAACAGAAAATACAGAAAATAGCCCAAAAGTTGATAGAGAACTAGATATTTCATAACATACTTATAATTGAAATTTCGTGAACATTTCTAAAACGTTCCTCAAGTTATGGTGTTCACAGACACACACACATACAAAAAGACACACAGACATGCAGACAAATTTGCAAAAAAATAAGTTTTTCCGACTCAGGGAGGTGTAAAACTTCGACATTTGTTAAAATCTCGACTACCATAGTTTGGACGATTACAATACTTACTATATACTTTGTATATGAGAAAGTAAAAACGAAGCAACAGACTTGAATCGAAGCTTAACTCTGACCACCCCACATTATTTCAGATCCTGGACCTGTTCGAAATCTGACGTCTGCTAGTGTCACCAGCAACTCGGTGACCTTGACCTGGCTTCCACCTGCTCAAGGTCACACCACGACCTACCAGCTCAAGGTCAATGCCACACTGACCACCTGTCTGGACACGTATGGAAACGTCTTGAGCTGCAACAAAGACAAGTCGGTGCTGGTGGGTAGCAGACGTTTGTGATGTGTCAAGTGGTCTCTCACGTGACTTTAGTTCATATATCGTCACGTGACTGCAGGAGCGTAGCGAGGGGGGAGGCGGGGGGTGCGGACCGCGCCGGGTGACACCATTTAGGGGGGTGACTCCAAGGCAAAAAATAGCAAGATATATAGAGAAAAACTTGAGGGGGGTGCAAATCGAAAGTTTGAGGGGGGGGGGTGCAAATCGAAAACTTGAGGGGGGGGGTGCAAATCGAAAGTTTGAGGGGGATGTGCAAATCGAAAACTTGAAAGTTTGTCCCCGGGAAGGGTCGCTACGCCTCTGGGGGGTGACACCATTAAGTGCCGCACCTGGTGACACCCGACCTCGCTTACGCCACTGCGTGACTGTTGTATGTGTCTGTTAAAGCTAAGTTTGAATGTCTTGGTCTGGTGCATTGTAGATTAACGTTAAATGAGTAGCTACATGACAGAAAACATTAAACATACGAATATAACGTAAAAAAATAGCACATAAATAACACTCAAATACGTGTACATATTACTCAAGCAACTAATTTTACCTAACTTAAAACACTACTCATCAACTCAACACCTACTATAGGGCTAGTAAGTGGTTCACCAACCAGTTCTATAGCTCATACAGGTTTTATTGAGCCGTAGAACTGGTTGGTGACCTACTTACCAGCCCTATTCTGATACCCACCAACACAAGCCACATCTTGAACTTCAGTCATGAACACACTGAACCCTAACCTCCGAACCCTAACCTCTGAACCCTAACCTCTGAACCCTAACCTCCTCCATAGGAACTAGACGACCGTGTGACGTGTGACACGATCCAAGAACACGTGACCCAGCTGAGCTACACGATTGATTCCCTCAACACAGCGAGCCCCTACGCCATTGAGCTGGTGCCCTACAGCGACAGCTGCACGGGCGCCAGCAGCCATCTTAATATCACCACGTCATCGGCTGGTGAGTATCCATGGCAACAGACCCGAGTGGACTGCGCTTCTAAGCTTATAGCCCATAGCAGCTACTTAAAATAGCGATACATTCACTTGTCGGTTGTACAAGCACTGAGGTCGTATGGCAGAGGGTGGGGGTGGAGGGGGGGGGGGGGTTGGAGGTTGAGTTGTGGACTGCACCGGTTGATACTATTCAAGGCTGGGTCACCAAAACAAAATCTAGCTAAATTTAATGAGAAAGTCAGTTTTTCCAGTTTTTAAAATAACTTCTTAAGTTCAAATACATTTTTAGGCACAAGGTCAAACCATTAGGGATGGGGTGACACCAAAGTCCCTATAACTTTACATCATATAAGTCATTAGATCAAGGACACTGTAAGTTATCGCATCGGGTGTTACCCAGATATATGTTACATTATGTTTAAGTTTAGCTACATCGGTTTATATTATTTTTAAATGTATATATACACTTTGTTGACGTTCCACCCAAAAACATAAACGTTACATATAATTCCTGTATGTTCCACCCAATGACGTAAAGCGGAAGAGGGAATATGTATGAGAAAGATGCTGACCTTAAACTACAGGAGACCATTGATTTGTGTCTTTTCTTATACTTTCAGTGCCAGGAACTCCCCAAAACCTGAAGGTCGTGATGACCGTGACCCAGATGTTCATCAGCTGGACACCGCCCGTCCCCTACCCTGGCCCCACCAATTACGTCATCACGCTTGTATCATTAGTTAGGAATGAAACCGTCAAACGGAGATACAACGTTACAGGTATATTTTCATCTTGTACTTTTCAACCTCCGACTTTTCAACATTTTACAGCATTTCAGCATCTAACTTTTCAACATTTTACGTAGCAAAACGGTGTACTCTTCAGCTTGTTTACATTTTATTAACGAGATAATATCCAACTTATTTAACAATTTTGGAACAATATCCGGGTACAACAGCACATTTATATAATTCTACGTTAACATGTCAACATTTTCTTTAAGGAATTCTTAAATAATGTAGATTTATACACAATAAAACAGATCAATAAATGCTCAATCACATCTTCTTTTTTTATAACAACTTCGAAAATCAATTATTTCCTTGACGGAAAATCCAATGAAAGTGATAGTTGAGGATGTTATATTTATAGAGCCAAACTACATAATAAGCAGCCCTTGGTTGTTGGATAAAAACTAGTACTTGTAAACGTTGATTTTATAACATAAGTATGTGTCTCATGAGGGTCTCATTAAATTGAATCGAAACTGAGACTTTTCGCCCGCGCTATATTATAGTTCTCGGGTTTTGTAATCAGAATAGTTCCTCGCAGTTTTTTTGTTTGTGTTCCCAACATGTTCCCTGCCGTTCCCCAGGATACACCAGTACCAGAAGAGACATCAACCACCTGGAGCCTTACACCGTGTACAACATGTCTATCCTAGCCTACACAGCGGCCGGACGGTCAAGTCCTTCTACACCCGGGAGTTACCGCACCTTGCCGGCCAGTAAGTTCTAGTAGTCATGATGGCGTGGTCTAGCGATAGACCCCTAGCTTGTTAACTTGTAAGTCACGAGTTCAAAACTGAACTACCCCTCTAAACCAGGTGTGGTGGACTGGGGTAGGTATACAGGCATATACCTGACGGTGTAATGTTAAATGCTAGTTACCCTGGCTAATGAGATTAGTTTGAGCCGGTAATGAATGTTTCTTGATGTGGATGACGAGTTCGGTGACCGGGTTCAAAATGGCACTTGCAGGTCGTCACCAGAACCATGTGTCTCTACTGCCCCCCCCCCCCCCACTAGTTGGTGCGGTACCGTAAAGCTTGTGGGTGACAACAAGCAGCAGTCACGGCTCAGGCTACATGCGTGCCGGGCATTATGGGATATGCCGGGCATTATGGGATATGCCGGGCATTATGGGATATGCCGGAAATTATGGGATATGCCGGGCATTATGGGATATGCCGGACATTATGGGATATGCCGGATATTATGGGATATGCCGGGCATTATGGGATATGCCGGGCATTATGGGATATGCCGGACATTATGGGATATGCCGGACATTATGGGATATGCCGGGCATTATGGGATAAGCCGGGCATTATGGGATATGCCGGGCATTATGGGATATGCCGGACATTATGGGATATGCCGGACATTATGGGATATGCCGGGCATTATGGGATATGCCGGGCATTATGGGATATGCCGGACATTATGGGATATGCCGGGCATTATGGGATATGCCGGACATTATGGGATATGCCGGACATTATGGGATATGCCGGACATTATGGGATATGCCGGACATTATGGGATATGTCCCAACACGTCCTTCAGCTGCTTTACTGATTATGCTACGTGTGTTGTTATTGGGGAATTGATTTGAAGTGAGAACATGGAACTCGTGGAGGGGATGTAGCATGATTTAGTAAACTTTCTTTCAGTATTGAGAACATTAACTTAACGAATCCATCATTGGTTTGAATATATGAAGCACTTGATACAATTTAAACATAGTCGTCCCTTTAGTTTCCAAACAACTGATAGCCAATGTGTGTTCAGTTGATACGATTCCCCCCCTTTGCCAATTCCTTCCTTGAAATTTATAATTTTCTAATAGAACAGTTCACCATAACGAATGCGCTATTGCTTAATTAACGTAGAAGAAACAAAAATGTTATAATAGGAAATAAATCGAGTTATCTTTTCCTGACCTAGAATCTGACCCCGTCGAGTCCTTGACCGTGACCCAGAGAACCTCACAGAGTCTGGTCCTCACCTGGACGTCACCTGTACTCATCCGAGGTGCCCTGCAGGCTTACGTCATCTTTGTACGAGGCGCGAGGGACACGGCGTGTCAGGCCCTGTACGTCCTGACGTCCAGCGCTAACCTGTCGCAGGTAGTGACCACACACAGGCTGTCAATCAACTTTTCTTCTATCCATCAACTTTTTTTCTCTCCATCAACTTTTCTTCTCTCCATCAACTTTTCTTTTCTCCATCAACTTTTCTTTTCTCCATCAACTTTTCTTTTCTTCATTAACTTTTCTTCACTCCATAAACTTTTCTTCCCTCCTATCAACATTTTTTTCTTCCAATACTTTCGACCATACATTTTATCATTGTATTTATGTTTCATTTTTAATTTAAATTTTCTTACCGATCACACTTGTATAATTGGCTCATATTATTTTAATATTGTTATACAAGTTTTGTTTATCGTCCACATTTGACTCGACTTTTGTATTATACGATGCTTGTTTTTATATCTGTATTTATTCCATTTATTTCTACTTCTCTTTGTATCTATCAACATATTTAATATAAATCCTTCGACACAAAAAAATTAGTCATCTAAATATAAGATGAAAATATCCAGCAATTATAATCATTATAAAAGTTAATTAGTGTAACCAATTACACCCTATCTTAGTCTCTGCTGGACCAAAGCGTCTGCGGCCAACCAACCAACCCAAACATTAGAACCATTGCGGCACTGGATCCTACCATGACCTTTAACCTTACGGGACTCAAACCGTGTGAGACCTACACCGTCACGGTTGTACCAGTCAACGATGTCGGCCTGGGGGTGGCCAAGCAAGTCAGTGAGTCCACGACAGCATCTGGTAGGTTGGGGTTCGATTCCTTTAAATCTCTTGCTTATAGTCTTTGAGTCTGTTAGCTAACAACTTATTAGCACATTTCATTTCTGATTATATACATCAGTCCACTTCAGTTCTTCTGCTGCTTGTATTATTTCATTAAACCTCTATTTTTAATTATGATGAATTTCGCATTTTACCTTTCGTTTTCTTCCATCGCTTACTAGATACTACTTGTAAACAATGAGATTTTTAAATGGCGTGATATGTTCTGTAACGCTAAAATTCCTGATCTTCTTTATAACACACTAACTACTGATCCTATTTGTAACGAAAATCTTCTGTACACTTAAAAATAAATTTCACTTTTCGAAGCTGACGGTACATGAGAATGTGAAGTAGAGTTTACCTGTTTCTGTAACCTCGTCATATGAAGGGATAGTGTTGCCAGCACTTTGCCCAGCTACCTTTACTTTTTCTTAACTTGAGTTGGGTACCCATTAGAGCTGGTTGAACTCAGGAACGTTCTACTAACCTAAACCACTCTATAACAGAATAACTTATACTAACCCCCTTTATATAAAGAGAAATCCCAATTACCCCTTTCATAACAAGTGAACTCCTGACCCCCCCCCCCCTCCCCTATGCCAAGAGAAATAATAATGACCTCATCATTACAAGAAAACTTCTCCTGACCCCTGTATAACAAGAGAACCTCTCCTGACCCCAGTCCCCATAGTCCCAGAAGGTTTCACCTGTGAAGCTGTGACCCAGGGCACCTTGACCCTGACCTGGACGTCGCTGACCCCCCAGCCCTGCCCCGTGGTGTACCAGGTCACCGTTTACCAGTCGCAGACCTTTGACAATGTGATGCAGACTTTCGATCACGTGATCAACGAAACAATCTCAGGTAAAGCTCAGCAACCTTTTTTACAAGCTTTTATTTAGTTCGCTTGTCTGTTTGTTTGTGGGTTTATGGCAAATCTTGTAACTCAATTTTGACCCACTTCTAATGCAGCGATTTCGTTCAATCATTCCAGATATGTTCCACTTCCGTGGCAATACAAGTCTATTTTTTAATTTAATTTGTCGTTAAAAATTAATTGAAACGGTTTTGAAACTAAGGGGAGATAACAAAATTTAATCTCTAGATAGATTTCTATATTCAATAACTAGCTAGCTTTTCGCGGGGCAGATATTCGTCTTTCAGACATCGCGAGCTACTAATGGTGTTTTAAAACACATATTTTTTTCGTCGTGTCGACTTCATAAATTAAGAATCACTAAAAAGTAGAAAATAAAACAAATATAAAAAATAATAGCAACAAGCTTTTAAATATAGTGTAAATAAGAAAATAAAATGTATTTACTTTCTTTAGCAAAAGCTTTGTTCGCTTGTGAGATCTTTTACATATTTTAGAAAAAAAGGTTTTTATTTTCTTATTTTTTAGTGCATTTAAAAGCTTATTTCTATAAAGGTTTTGTTGTTTTACATTTGTTTACTTTACTTAACAACCTTAGAATAATGTTGGACTAGATGTGTATTTATTCTTTTTATAATAAACAAATCTTGTATTTTTTGTTTATTCATCCCCACCTGTAACACGAATATGAAATCCTTACAACCACATATACACACACATATATATATACTGACACAATCCTCCCACCCCACACAGTTACAAAATGCCCCCACAACATATAGACCCTCACACAATAAAACATATACTAATCACACCATCATAACTTCAAAGAAGATATTTTTGTGAAAACCTACTTGGGGCTCTGGATAATGCAGTTTTTTTTTCTCGTTATCGCTGTTAAAGTGAATAACGCATTTCGTTATACACTTTTGCAATTCTTGACTTGGTGTCACCCCATTAAAATCACCCCCCACCTATCCATACACTAGATGGCGTCAACCCCCCCCCCCCCCAATTCACACCCCCCCCCCCCAATTCACCCCCCCCCCCATTAATAATGTCTCCCAATAAACATTGCCACCACAGCCGTGTAACTTAACCTTTGAACTTTTATTCTACATCAGACATCAACAGCGGTTCCATCCTGTTTAAAAACCTAAAGACTTTCTGGCAATACAAGATCGACATCAGCGTCATCTCAGCGGCTGGAAATTCATCAGTTCTCTCCCTTCCATTGATCAGAACCTTGCCAAGTGGTAAATCATTTTTCTTTGATACAACTCGTTTTAACAACGTTCAGTGAATATTTACTTGTTGTTGGAAAAAATAATTTTTAAAACATGTACTTTTGGTAGATTTAATAAAATATACTGCTGTAAATGGAATTTAAAAAAAAAAGAAAATAAACGATACGTTATTGGAATAAAGAAAGTTTAGTTCTGTACCAAATAGTTGTACCAAGTTGACCCAATGTAAGACGTGTTTCCTTTCTTCCTGCAAGCTCCTGGACCTGTGTCAGTGCTGCAGGTCAGGTCCTTCCAGCAGAACCAGGTCTCCGTCGTCTGGAACTGTCCAGCAGACGACCAAAAAAATGGGGAGATCTCAAACTTTTTGCTGATCATGAAGCCAAAGGTATGTCTTCACGTGCCTCAAACAACTCACGTGACTTTATCCAGTCACAACAATCACGAGTCACATAATTCACAACAGCCAAATCAGTCGTCGTGGTCATTTCAATCTTATCAACCCCACGTGATATCAATTACATCTTCAAAATTTACATTTTTTTTTGTTAAATAGATCACGTAGGTTACAAATTATCAAACATTTAGTGAGATAAATAAAAATAATAAAAATTCCACACATTTTTGGATATTTGTTTCTGCTAAATCCCACATATTTAGATAAATAAAAATCCAGATAAGTACACACGTTTTTGTTAGGATATAAAAGGCTACGAAAGCTTACAGGATTTATTGTCTGGCTGCTGTCACATGCTTTTCCCGAATTCCAGAAAATTCTCAGACAAGACAAGAGCGCAGACTTCATCAAGACCAGCAACATGACAGTACAGGCCCAGCAGGAACAGCCCAACAGCTGTAGCACGCGCAACAGCTTCTGCAGCTGTTTGCGTCCGTACAACCTCACCATCACCGTCACGCCACAGATCTTGTACGTCTTTCAGGTAATAACGTCTTTAGGTGATAACGTCTTTAGGTTACAACGTTTTTAGGTAATAACGTCTTTAGGTAATAACGTCTATCAACTGAAATCGTCTTCTAAGTAAATCGTCCTTTAAGGATAAAATGTCATTCAGGCATATACGTTTTTCTTTTAAAAAGTCGTTCTTAATTAAACTGCTTTCATGTAAAAAAAAATCCTGTCCATAATTCCAGATCCGTGCAAAAGTTGACGGCGTTGACCAGTACGGACCTCCCGTCTCTACAAGCTTTGAGTTGCTGGCACGTGGTGAGTAGTTCCAGTTGTATTGTAATGGGACGCCTACGTCATATCTTGGTAACAGGTATATTTTCTTAGTGACGTATATTTACTTGGTGACTAAGGTATATTTTCTTGGTGACTAATGTCACACAATGATCCTACATCCTACATGTTTTCACCCCCCCTCCCACACACACACACATTGATCCTACACCCTACGTTTCCCCCCTCCCACAGATTTCACACCCATCATGTTTCCCTCACCTCCACACATTGATCCTACACACTATATGTTCCCCCCCCCCACACACACATAGATCCTACACCCTACATGCCCCCCACACATAGATTCCCCGCCCATCATTCCCCCCCCCTCCACTATATGTTCCCCCCACACACACATAGATCCTACACCCTACATGCCCCCCACACATAGATTCCCCACCCATCATTCCCCCCCCTCCACAGATTTCACACCCATCATGTTTTCCCCCACCCCCACCCATAGATTCCCCACCCATCATGTTTTCCCCCACCCCCAGCGCCGGCCGAGATCGTCCAACTTCCTGTCCAGCGAGCCAACAGGGATGAGCACTCCCTCAACGACACGTCCTTCACGGTCAACGTCTGCACGAGCTGTCTGCTGGACAACAGCCACGGGGAGATTCTCGCATTCGGCATCCTGGTGTGTCAGCTGGAATTTTGTGAAGATGATGGTGAGTTGTTTCCCTTTCATTTCTGAATTTTGTCAATACTATAGTGAGTTATTTCCTTTTATGGCGGATCTCGGTGAATTCGGGGGTGTCGTATCCCCCCTTTCTTGATGGAATTGTATAAATCAGACGGTGGGTTATTTTATAGAGGCAGGTGAAGTATAGTTCGTCTGTTTCTGTGACCTCGTCATATGAAGGGATAGTGTGGTCTGCACTATGCCTAACTCGAGTTAAGTACTCAACAGAGCTGGGTGGACTCTGTGACTTTCTACTGACTTTAAACCCGGATTCGATCTCAGGACTTTATTGGTTAGAAGTCTAGTCCTCAGACGTGATTGACGAAATGATAATCTTTCTTTACTTCCAGCGTAAAAAAATCTGGCAGAAACTATTTTTAAAAAAACAACAAAAAAACAGACAACAACAACAATACATTGTGTTTGTTACGTTCCTTGAATACCGCCCCTAATCAAGTTAATTTCTTCATTTCTCGCTCGCGGCACCCCTCCCCTCCCCCACCTCCATCCCCAATATTTCCTATTTTGGCCGAAGTAAACAGACTAAGAAAGAAGCGACTACCCAGGTCATTGTACTGCGATGAATAAGATCGATGATGAAGTCTGTTTTTTCTACTTCACCCCAGATCAAGACAAGTTTAGAACATGGCCTGGTTCCTACCTGAGCATGAGTACGTGGAAGAGGGCAAAAGACAATCACTTTGAGCTGACCTACAGGGTCACAGACAAATCCTGGGAACAAAATGTCCGCAACTTAAGTCAGAGTAGGTTCTTAGTTTGATAGATTTGTCTGGAATATTCTGTACTTGGGGAATTTAATGACTAATTAAAATTTGATTTCGGACATACACTTTGTGTTATAGATTTACATGCAGCTTTCATTGGTAAACTTCTGATTACAATAAACGTTTTGAAAAAGAAGACTACATGTTAACAATCTTAGAATACTTCGAACACAAGAAAAATTTATTTTGTATTTTATATATATATATTATATATATATATATATATATATATATATATATATATATATATATATATATATATATATATATATATATATATATATATATATAAATAGTTCTAATAGGTTAATTTATGACTGATTACGACTAGAATTTAAAAACGAAACTAAGGAGCCGCTTCAAGTAGTTACTGGACTATTAAGATTTTTTTTTTAAATTCATGAGATTGGAAAAATGATAAAGAGTAAATATGCCTAAAAATAAAGGTTAAAATCAACTTATATAAAAAATAATATAAATATTGGTATGAGAATCAAGGAGACCAATCATCACGGTATTTTCTTTGTTTATTTAGGTGGGGTGGACGACGTCATGCTTGAGATCGGGAACGACAGCTCTTGCAACCGGAAGTCGGAGAAAGAATTCTGCAACGGTCCACTGCCGTCTGGGGCTTCTTTTAGGTCGGTCTCGGTCGTCTGCTACATCAGCTCTAAACCTGCTTCAAAATAGAACTAACGTAGTTAGGACTTCTTCTTCTTCGTTTTAAATATTAGTGTTGGAAGGGATCCCCTCCAGTTCAATTAACTACACGTGTCAACTGGTTATGTGCCATTGAGGCTATGGACTCCGCTTTCAGCTTGCTTTTCATTTTGGATTTGCTTCCATAGCCTTTGTCCAACCAAGAACAAGCTACAAGGCAGCGGTTGTTTGATTTTGGAGTTGTCTCTCCTAGAATAGTGGCTGTTCCAGCTAACGAGCCTCATATGCCCGAGGGTTCGAACTCGAAACTTTTCGCTTTAGCAACCGTAATATATCAAGTTTCTAGTTGAGGAGGAGTTGGTAGAAATACCTTACCCAGACGGTCAAAGATGCGCATGCGTGTCTCAGTGTTTGAAAGCACACAACGAAATGGTGAACAACAATGTTTACTTCAAAGCCCCCTCCTCTCAACCCATCTCCCCCCCCCCCGACCCCACCACGATATTGGTTTACAATTTCGTGTGGACATTAAAATTTTAAGCTGCTAATCACCTGCCTGCTTGAGACGACCTGATTAATTAAACGTGTAATGTTGGGTAATTATGTCGTGAAAACGGACCTAGGCTCAGCCATGTTTGAGGAGACGAGCCTGCTAAATCTCGATCTGAGTTGTTTTTCTCTTCCCACTAAATAAGAGGTTTTAGTGTTTTCTGCTCACTAAATGAGGGGTTCTAGAGTTACTGTCGAGGGCCGTTTGGGGATTTTTATTGTTGCGCAATGGACATCAGATATATACAAATCTATTAGTTTCGTAATGAATTTGGCAGGTCATTCGGTGCTAATTTGCTGATGAACTCGACAGTTCATTCAGTACTAAGCTGTTTAGGAAGCTTGCAACACATATCTAATTGCCTATTTGTACTCGCACATCGTTTAATACATTGCCAACGTGTAGAATGAAAGACATTTTATTGAATAGAAACACGTATCCTTGTTTCAGGCTGCGGTTGTTCTCTTGTACAGTAGCCGGTTGTTCTGTCAGTAAATATGCCGGGCCGTTTAGCACCTCAGGTATACACATTTATAACTTTCAGCACATCAGGTTTACAAATCATTGTTCAACCTTATAGCACATCATGTATACAAATAATTTTCAACATTTTAGCACCTCAGGTATACAAATAATTTTCAACATTTTAGCATATCGGGTATACACATTAAAGTTCAATCAATTAGCACATCAGGTATATAAATCACAGTTAAAAATTAATAAAAACTGGTTTAATTAACGAGATTAGGAAATCAACGTCTCCGATAGTTCCAATAAATTATTTTTTTAAAAATCTTGCCATCTCTTTTTTTTTCTGTAGCGTCCAAGACAGAGAAGTCGTCAGATCTGATCGTCATAGGAGGGGCAGGGGCGGGTATTGCCGTGGCCATCACTGTCCTAACAATTGTTATTGTTGTCAGGCTACGCCTCAAGCTCAGCAAGTAGGTCAAGATTACCTCCCTGGAATATTTGTGTGTAAAAAAAAACTAAACAAAAAATAAAACTATATATATATATATATATATATATATATATATATATATATATATATATATATATATATGTAAGGGGAGAACCGAGAGATGATCTTATTCAATCATCCGTGCACCTTTGTGTGGTGACAAAGGGGTTTACTAAACCTAAACAAACCAAACTAAACTAGACTAAGTAAACAAAAAAAATCAAAGTCAAGAGTAACTACGATATACTTTATTTGATCGTTAAATACCCCGCCTAAAAATTTAAAATAAAAGTTCCAAACTCAACGAAAACTAAACCCCAGATGTAGCTGTTATAAAGCTTAAGAAAACGTGACTATAATAAGACAAGGAAAATATGACTACAAAAATGGCTAAAAAATCGATTAAACTACTGCTTTAAAAAAACCTTACTAAAAAAACAACCGCAAAAAAACCCAGCCAAAATAGGCCGACTACAAACAACACTGTAACAAACAAAATCATTAGAGCCTATCTACTTCAATATTCAATACATGAATATAGCCTGTACAATACAACCATGGTTTTCTATAAAGCTAAAAGACAACTATCCTAGTTTAAGGTATCAGTAAAAAAAGAAAAATGTTTCACACTTACATTTCTAGAATTTGACACTCACACAAAATGTTTCAAGATTCCTATTTGACACAATACTGACTTCCAAAATTCTTGAGCACAAACTTAATTTTTGACGTTCTTAACGTGAGTAACTGTTGTTCTATTCTGAGTGAACCCCGTTTGGACCAAGTTCGAGTGCCAATATATAGTCTAGTCGGCCCATCCCTTATCATCTCCCCAGAGCAATAGGGTCGCGAGTTGGGCTCCGTACCATCCCTCGGCGTTCGAGATAACACCGGTCACTATGCCCTCATGCGTTTCACACCCGATAATTGACCGCTATAGATCTTCCCGTTGTCTCAAGGCTAACGATCGTGTCATACACCGCTCGAGCTAACGTACGGCCACACGGCACTCCCGCCGCGTTTCACACCTAACAACTGACCACCACAGGTCCCTACGCTGCTCGCGTCTAACTATCCGGCTCAGGCGATAATAAGTCCCTAAGGTCATCGGAATCGTGTCTGACGTCCACCTTCCGATCATGAGTCATGATCCAACCGTGACGTCCAGCGGCATGCCCGGACTCAACTTTAGACGTAAATCACCGCGGGTGTCTTCATCATTCCGTGTCACTCATGCACCTGCATAGAGCTCGTCGCCCTTAACGACCAGGGTGAGACGATAACATTTTAATTAAATTTTTAGATTTCCCTGGCCTGTTCATCCCCAATATCTTAGATTAACCCCTTGGGTTTCTGTAACTAGCACCTAGTCACCTTAGCCCCTTTAATGAACAACCAAGTTACTATTACATTTTGGAATAAACAGTAGTATATCAGCCCAAAAACTCAAGTTACTATTACATTTTAGGATTAACAGTAGTATACCAGCCCACATTCTTCCTCCGCAGAACGTTTACGGTCCCCGTAAACAGCTTAGTCATGACAACTAGGCCTCAATTGGATAAACCTTGTACTGAATGCCCTACTATCGCTGACACAGTCAATTCTAAACACGGTAAAGTCCACTAAAGGCAAAAACATCAATGAGCCCCTTAAGGTACATCAAAGAGTAACAGTTACCGGGATCAGATATACACACATACTTATCTTTAAAGGGTAGTTAACCAAAATGGACACATCCCGCCCTTACGGCTAAAAAAATATGTCATCATTAGAGATAAATAATCGTCAGTTCACAACCATAATTTTACTCTACATGGTCTGATATTGTATGTTAAATACTAATATCAACCAAGCCCTTCCAGTCATAAAATTATGTTACAGCAGGTTTCATCTAAAACAATGTACAATACAAGAAAATTATTTCTTTCTATTTACCCAAGCCTTTACGTCTTTAAGTCCGAACTGGTACAACTTACTTGTTTAAGGGCTACTACATCCTATTGAATAAACTCATGGTAACAAGACAAAAACAAAAAAAAAACATAGTAACGAGACAAATTGTACAGGTTCACATTCATCATAGTCTGCTAACATTAACAGATTAGAAGCCTAACTTATCTGGAAACTTTCTCGTTCGAGACGATCTCCTTGGGGTCGTGAGAGAAATGTTAGATGGTACTGATACTGGTGTTGGCGGTAACACTGATGGCACTACTTGACGTCTTCGACGGGGAGGGGGTATGGGCACTGCAGGGATCTCTATTTGATAATAACGTTCTGTATGGATGTCGTCTGCGTGTTTAACATCCGGCAAGGTTATTTCAGGAAGGGCAGGTACCGGAACCGCTTCAGCTGGAATATACTTTCTGATCTGAATACCTGACACTCTGCGAGTTATCCTTTCATCAAGTGACTGAATGGTGAAATAACCACCACTATCAGGTGGAACTGAGATCACAGTATAGGGCTCTGGACCAAACTTATCAGCTATTTTGTTTCTCCCTGTCGGGTGTTGCCTTAAGAGAACCAAATCTCCCACGTAAAGCTTCACCGACGGGACGTTAGACAGTTGTCTGTCACGTTGACAGACTTCATGTTGTAATTGACGAGCAGCGTGTTCATGCAGATCGGCGAGTCGTTGAAGATGCTGTTGCAAGTATTCTCCTGCACTGGTTAAGGCGGGCCTCGGAGAGCCCAAGAAGATGTCTAAAGGTAGTCGAGGTTCAACACCAAATAGTAGCTGGAAAGGTGAGTGACCAGTACTGGAATGTGGGGTACTGTTGTATATGAACACCAATTCCGGCAGGTGTTTAGGCCAGTTTCGTTTCTTGTCGTCAGGCAAGGTGCGGAGGAGGTCATGCATGGTGCGATTGAACCTCTCCGCCTGACCATTCCCTCGGGGGTTGTAAGGTGTTGTACGGGACTTTTCGATGCCATAGTGCCGACACAGCTCAGAGATGACGTCTGCCTCAAAGCACCGCCCTTGGTCAGAGTGCAGACGTCTAGGCACTCCATAGTGCACAATCCAGTTTTCCACCAGGACTCTGGCTACTGTCTTGGCAGTTTGGTCACGCGTCGGTATCGCCATGGTCCATTTAGTAAATATGTCCGTAAGGACCAGGACATCTTCCCTGCCGTCCGGCGCTGGTTCCAACGTTGTGAAATCTATAGCCACCACTTCGAGTGGAAGTGTGGCTATCAGATGTCCGGGAGGCTGGTGCACTTTCACTGCCGGTAGTTTAGCATGTTGACACCGGTCGCACTCCATACAGTGCTTACGGACATCATGCTCCATATTTGGCCAATAACAGCGACGCCGCAGAAGTTGAAGACAACGTTCCAGCCCCTGGTGGCCGTTGGACTCGTGTCCCAATCCTAAGGCTTGACGTCTGTACTTTTCAGGCAGAACCACTTGCATTATTGGGTCGCCCCCGGGTTCGATTATAGACCGGTACAGTACGCCATCCTTCAGGATAAGCCTCTTCTTTTGTCGCATTAGCGCTCGACAAGGCAAGGGTAGGCCGGTAGTTGTGTTTGATGTAGACTCCATCAGAGAGAGTACCGGGCCAATAACAGGATCCATGGCCTGCGCGGCCTGCATCTCGTGGTAAGATACCGAAGGAAAAGAGTAGATGGGTGTTGCTGGGATGGAATGGCAGAAGGTTGAGATCTGGTTGTGGGAGACTTCGTGTGGCACATTGGTGGATATTTTAACCGAGTATACCTCGACATATCGTTCTTCAATATCGTTCTCCTGTGGTACCTCTACAGGGTTGCGAGAAAGTGCGTCTGCATTGGCGTTCAGCTTTCCCGATCGGTACTGGATATCGAAGTTGAAAACGTCTAGGTCGGCCACCCAGCGTTGTTCGGTTGTGCTGATTTTTGCCGTTTTGATGTAACTTAGAGGATTATTGTCCGTATAAACAATAAACTTGGCCCCTAATAAATAACCCCTAAACTTTTCAGTCACGGCCCACTTTAGGGCTAACAGTTCCAGTTTTGTAGCGCTATAATTCTTCATGTTACGTTCACCAGGTCTTAGAGACCGACTGGCATAAGCGATGACTTTCAGACCGTCGCTTTGTCTCTGGCTTAACACAGCGCCTAATCCCTGGTAACTGGCATCTGTTTCTACGATAAAAGGCATAGAAAAATCAGGGTAACCTAGAACTGGAGAGCTGGTTAAGGCTGACTTCAAGTTGAAAAAGGCATGGTCTTGTTGTTCGCCCCAAAATTCAACAATAGACTGTCGTTTGTTCTTACTTTTGACATTGGCCAGAGTGACAACTTCGTGCAGAGGTTTAGCTATTGTGGCGAAGCCTTTTACAAACCGCCGATAGTATGACGCTAGTCCCAGGAATGATCGAAGTTCATTCAGGGCCGATGGAGTTGGCCAGTTGTTAACAGCCGAAACTTTCGCTGGATCAGTCTGGACACCCTTTTCAGAGACTATGTGCCCCAAGTATTGAACTGAAGCCGCACCAAATACACATTTATCAGGGTTCAGTTTAAGTCCTATCTGTCTTAATCTGCTCAAGACTTTGGCTAACCGTTCTAGATGTGCTTTAAAATCTGGGGAGTACACCAACAAGTCATCTAAGTATACCAGCATTATGTCCATGATGAAATCATTCATTACACCTTGCATGAGCCTAGAGAATGTTTGCACGGCTCCACATAATCCAAATGGCATTCTAGTCCAAGAATATAAACCGAATGGTGTGATGAAGGCTGTTTTTTCCTGATCATTTTCATCCATGGCTACCTGATGATAGCCACTGGCTAGGTCTAGAGTTGAAAAATAACGTGAACCTCCTAGCGCATCTAACGATTCTTCTATTCTGGGTAGGGGAAAAGCATCTTTTCTAGTGACATTGTTAAGCTTCCTATAATCACAGCATAATCTTATTTCACCATTCTTCTTTTTCACCACCACAATGGGAGCTGCGTAGGCACTAGTACTGGGCTTAATTACCCCTTTAGATGCAAGTTTTTCAATGTGTTCTTTGACCGCTCGGAACTCAGCTGGTGGAAGTCGACGATAGGGCTGAGCAACCGGTGTATCATCAATTAGAGGGATCTTGTGTTTAATTAAGTCAGTAAAACCTAAATCATCATCTGACCAAGCAAATACATCTTGAAATTGTCCAAGTAGAGAGTTCATAGCCGCTTGTTCTGCATGGTTCAAGGACGTGGATATCAATGATGTAAATGATACCTTATTCTCCACCTTGTGATTCACACTGCTAATGGTACTGGAGGTCTGAGGTGACGGCCTTACAGTGATTTCAGCCGCTACATGGTTGACTTGGATGTCTACTTCAGACGAAGACGTGAATGGATGGATAGTGCCGATACAGGTTTTAGGATGGATCGTTATGCTCTCGTCCGACAAGTTGACAATGCCGACACGGAATAGACCTCTCTCGGCAAATGTGATCGCTGGAACTAACAGTAAATTTGGGTTGAATGATACTGGCAGGGGTTGTACCATCAGGTCACAAGGTACACTTGGGTCACATCCAGTTGCACTAATCATTTGAATGGACTTGGCTGGGATGATGGAAGTAGAATTTAAAGTTCTTGCTCGCCCATCTTTCACCAGTTCCTTGGCAGGTTGTATAAACGAGGCGATGCCATTAACTTCTTTTAAAATGTTCATGCCTAACAGACACGGGGCAGTGGACTGCGAAGACGGCGAGTCCCTTATCACGAGGAAACCCTTGTCAGGTAAAACTTGTCCATTCAGCTCCACCGTGGCCAAAAAATATCCAATATACGGTACACTCAGTCCATTCGCTGCAGTCAACCGGAAACACTTTGATGGAACAATTTGCAGAGGACCCTGAAGATTATCTAGAAAAAAGCTTTCAGTCACCGTACTGACCTGAGACCCTGTGTCGACTGTTGCCAGAAGAGGTGACTGGTTAATGTTAATTTTTACCGTAGGACAAGCTCCAACCAGTTTCTTCCAGAATGACGAGTCGTCTGACCTCCCCCCAGTAGTTCGACTCTGCACTACTGTGGGAGTCTATTTTTTGGACAGTCCCTGGTAATGTGTGCCGGACTGTTACAGATGTAGCAGTTAAGTGACCTCCGGAAGTTCCGAAATCGTTTAGCAGGAGCTCGGGGTGGTTCCCTGGGCTGTGTAGAAAGTTTTGCTTGTGCTCGTTGCATTTCCTGCAGCTGTGTTGCCAGGTCACTGACCTGTTTAGTCAGAGTAAGGACGAGGCCTTCTAACTCTGTTGTGGCCTGGCTCGATGTGACGGCTGACGATCTGGCCTCAAAGGTCGTTGGCTGCTCGTCACCGCACCACCGGATAGCAGCATTTCTCAGCTCCAGGAATGTGGTACCGGGACTTTTGTACAGCTCTTCTCCCAGGTACCTGCGTAGGATCGGGTCTTGTAGATTCTCAACGAAGTGGTCCCTCAGGATTTGCTCATCCGTAAGGGACACTTTAAGGGCCTCCTGTCTCGCCGTCAGAGATTCAAACGCCTCATGTAGGCGATGTGAGTAAGCCCTCACTGACTCCGCCCTATGTTGGTGAATCTGTTGGAACGCTCCAGTAAGTTGTGACACACTTCTCTGCTCACCATAGATGGCTCGCAGTACTTTAAAGGTCTCCTCGGGGTTGTCTCTCACAACCTTGGGGTGGCACTTCAGCTCGGCGAGGACGGACTCCCCCAGGTGTGACCACAGGAAGTCCCGTCGCTCCTCATCGGACAGGTCTTTACGCACCTTCCACGCCCGGCTGACATCTCGGATGAAGCGCTCTACTTCATCAGCATGACCATCCCCATGGAATCTTCTGATGGTGACCTCTCTCTGGGGTACTATGATGACGGTGGCGGGGGGCTGTCTATCTTCGCCACTGTCGGCCATACTTAAGCTGGGTTTTTACTTTTCCTTTTTATTAAACTTACTCTAACTATTCTAACAACCTAGCCTAAATCTATACCCCTGGGCAAAAAATTAACCTAGTAAAAAAATAAAGTTTGGCTTGTCTAAGCACGGATCCCATATATATATATATATATATATATATATATATATATATATATATATATATATATATATATATATATATATATATATATATATATATATATATATATATATATATATATAAACTCTGGATTTCAAAACAAAATGTAAACAAAATTGAGGTGACGCACAAAAGCATATAATCCTTGGTGCAGCGTCCAAATGCGCCACGTAGATAGCATGTTGCACCCACGTAACAATATGTATTTACAACACACATGACATAAGCCCATACAGCATAATAGATCTCTTAAACTATTTAGAATTCACGACCCCGTGTATTATTAGTGTACGGAGATTTTTGTAAAAAATTAATCTCCTAATATAAGATTAATGTTTTAATGTTGTAATTAATCCTGCAGTGTTTTTGATATATCCAGGTCAAACAGGACAAAGAAGGGGAGTGAACTCTCTCAGGTGATTGCTCTCAAAGAGATGGACTCGTGTAAAGATGACGGGAAGTCAAAGTAGGGAACTACGTCAAATCCTAAAAATAGCCAAATCTGTGTTCGCCATTCTATGAATATTTCAATATAAATATTAGAGATGATTTATTTTTGTCTAAGAGTTCAACATTTAATTTTTTTAAAACAGGTTTTTTTTTTGTAAAAGACTACATTTATTTCAGGCCAATAAAAATCCGGGACTTTGATGAAACACTGTTGAAATTACATGCCGATGGCAACGCCTTGCTAAATCTGGAATACCAGGCAAGTCACGGCGTCATTTTAAAAAATCTGGCCACCAATCAATCAGTACAACTAGGTTAACAAGCCGTAGTGTCAATGATTGCTTTGTTTGTGTACCATATAATCGGTTGGACGTTAGCGCCACAAAGTGGGCTAAGTATCGTCTAGACGTCCAATTTAGAACTGGAATCTGAAAGCAGGGATATTCAAATTTTCTATTTTAAAAAATTAATCTTTATACAGATCGCAAATTTCCCGAACAATAAAAAATAAATTCTTTGTATAACCTACATCGGCCGATAGTTCAATTGTAGCCTATATAAGTTGTATTTAATATATTTTAAAGACATTTTAAAAATTCTTTGTTTAACACTATCTAAGAATAGGGCTGGTAAGTAGGTCACCAACCTCAATAAAACCTGCATGAGCCATAAAACTGGTTGGTGACCTGCTTACCAGCCCTATACCAAGCGGTACTATGCAGAATAGGTGTGGTACATTCACATAACCATATCGTGTAATTCTTTAGCATTAAGTAAGTCTATAAAAGAAGCAATAATATAGGCCTACACCAAACAACGAACCTGAAGTAACCAAAGCTTTAAGCTAGTCTAACTTAATGAAACGTTAACCGACTAGTTTTGACACGGACTATCTTATCTACCACCAGGAGCTGGACAAGTTAAGCCCCCTCTACCCAATGGACGTGGGTTCGGATCTCGACCACCGGGCTGATAATCGATGGACCAATATCGTACCTTGTGAGTTACCGCCCTTGTCTCATTATTCACATTGTCATTACATATCATTAATTAACATAAGTACCTGAACCTAAGGTAGATTGTTGTAATGTAGGGCGTACATCAAGCAGTAGTATTAAGCACATCTCTACTTGTTAGTATTGATACATATTTCTACTTGCCACTGTATTCAGACATGCTTCTATTTCCCACCATATTGAAATTTGCTTCTACTTGCCACTGTACTCATGCCTGACTCTACTCCCCACTATTTTAGTTGACCACAGCCGCGTCAAGTTGTTTGCTCGTGAAGGTAGTGGTCAACACGACTACATCAACGCCAACTACATAGCGGTGAGTCTCTAAGTTTCATCAGAGAGGATGTAACCAGAGCGCTTATGTCACTAGAAGCTTCTATACATCTAGGGGCAATAGCGTTGTCGCAGCTTGGACTATACTGACAACCAGCATCTATTCTCGTGCTTAAATATTAGATTACACCTCTTACAATTATCACTCAAGAAATATTAAGTACAAAATAAAGTTAAGGCGAATAAGTACATTAATTAGTTGTAGGAGGTATCAGTTTTGACAAGTGTTAGGTTCTTAGAATATTACGATGTAAGTTAAAAGTAAAGATTCCTATGGGGCAAGTGAAGTAGAGTTCACTTGTTTCTGTGACCTTGGCATATAAAGAGATAATGTGACCAGCACTTTCCCTAAAGGAAAGTTAGGTAGCCATCAGAGCTGGGTGGACTCAGCGACATTCTACTGATTTGAATGCCGGATTCGAACTCGAAACTTACAGGTTAGCAGTCCAGCTCTCTACCGCTAGGCCACTCCGTCGATGTAACTATTTAGTATTTATGTGATGAACTACGAGGCTTAAATTGCGGTATAAATGCAAGTAAAGTTGTCTTTAGATACGATTTATTAACTTGATAAGCTGCAAGTAAAGTTGCCTTTAGATACGATTTATTAACTTGATAAGCTGCAAGTAAAGTTGCCTTTAGATACGATTTATTAACTTGATAAGCTGCAAGTAAAGATGCCTTTAGATACGATTTATTAACTTGATATGCTGCAAGTAAAGTTGTCTTCAAGTACAATTTATTTACTTGATATGTTTTGCCAGGGCATGGATTCGAGCCGGGAGTACATAGCCACACAAGGACCGCTGACTAAAACAATTCCAGAATTCTGGAGGATGGTCTGGGAGCAAAAGTCTTCGGCCATAGTCATGTTGTCAGAGTTTGAAGCTATAGATAAGGTAACACAAATTATAGAGTCATCTTGTCAGGGTTTGAGCCTATAGATAAGGTAACACAAATATAAGTCAAAGGCCATCGTGTATTATGTTTACATTATTAAACAATCACAATTTTATATTATGTATATTATATATAACTACAAACACGATCGCATATAAATCGAGAGGTAAACGTATAGGAACAAAGATAAATCAAATATAAAATTTAATCCTTTGTAAGCTGTGAGTATAAAGGTTAAGTGAGTATTGCATATTTGGTAATTATTGTGTATCGAGAATAATTCTGTACAGCATGTTTATTGAGCTATATGTTATGAGAATGAATTAGAGGGTAGAGCATGGGTTTTGTAACGCTGGGCTAATGCTACGATCTACCCCCCCCCCCCACACACACACGACAGAGGACCCAGATGATGAGGGAGAAGGTCGCCCGTTACTACCCCGACGAGGAAGAGTCCAACTCCTACCAGTACGACCAGATAATGGTGTCAAGGACGGGCAAGCTGGACACTAAGGATTGGGAGATCAGGACCTTAAAGCTGACCCATTTGACGGTATGTTGGGTCACACACACAGACACACACAAACACACACACACAAAGCTGACCCATTTGACGGTATGTTGTTGTAGACACACTCACAGACACACACAAACACACACACATAAAGCTGACCCATTTGATGGTGAGCTGTTGCACACTCACAGACACACACAAGTACACACACAAACTATTAAACACACAAACATACGTACATACACATACACGCACGCACACACATACACAAAGCTGACCCATTTGACTGTATGTTGTTGTAGACACACACGCACAGACGTACACACACATGCACACACACGCACACATAAAGCTAACCCATTTGACGGTGAGTTGGGTCTCACACACCCACACCCACACGTACATACACATACTCACTCTCTCTCTCTCTCTCACACACACACGCACATAAAGTGGACCCATTTGACTGTAAGTTGGGTCAGACACACACAAACGTACACACACACACGCACACACATACACATAAGGCTGACCCATTTGACTGTATGTTGGGTCTCACACACACGCACATACACACACTCTCTCACACACACATGCACATAAAGCTGACCCATTTAACGGTGACTTTGGTCACACACAGACATACACATACACACGCGCACACATAAAGCTGACCCATTTAACATTGAGTTGGGTCACAATATATACAGACATACACTCACACATTAAGCATACCAATTTAACGGTGAGTTGGGTCACACAAACGCACGCACGCATGCGCGCACACACACACACACTCACACACTCACACACACACACACAAAGCTGACCCATTTGACGGTATGTTGTTGTAGACACACTCACAGACACACACAAACACACACACATAAAGCTGACCCATTTGATGGTGAGCTGTTGCACACTCACAGACACACACAAGTACACACACAAACTATTAAACACACAAACATACGTACATACACATACACGCACGCACACACATACACAAAGCTGACCCATTTGACTGTATGTTGTTGTAGACACACACGCACAGACGTACACACACATGCACACACACGCACACATAAAGCTAACCCATTTGACGGTGAGTTGGGTCTCACACACCCACACCCACACGTACATACACATACTCACTCTCTCTCTCTCACACACACACGCACATAAAGTGGACCCATTTGACTGTAAGTTGGGTCAGACACACACAAACGTACACACACACACGCACACACATACACATAAGGCTGACCCATTTGACTGTATGTTGGGTCTCACACACACGCACATACACACACTCTCTCACACACACATGCACATAAAGCTGACCCTTTTAACGGTGACTTTGGTCACACACAGACATACACATACACACGCGCACACATAAAGCTGACCCATTTAACATTGAGTTGGGTCACAACATATACAGACATACACTCACACATTAAGCATACCAATTTAACGGTGAGTTGGGTCACACAAACGCACGCACGCATGCGCGCACACACACACACTCACACACTCACACACACACACATAAAGCTGATCTATTTTAAGACACGAACAATTTCGATGTGTTTGGCTTTCTCAAGCCTTACATCAAGATATCAAGCTGAGTTTAGGGTTCGTCTAAAAATAGTGAAACGTGCCTGAGTCCACCCAGCTCAAATGGGTACCTGACTCACGTGATGGGAAGTAAAGTTGGCCGAGTATAGTGCTCACCACACTTTCCCTACAGTCGGGGTCACAGAAACATGTGAAATCTACCTCACCTGCATCGTGGGCTGGCAGGTTCGAAAGGGAAATGTACGTACTTTATAGGATTTGTCAAGTTTATTAGAAAAATAGCAAGTTGTTTTTAACATGTGTCTAGCACTTATAACAAGCTATTTTATGGTTTGCAGTTTTAACATCAAGCTAGCTAAATGATCTCACTTTACGAAGATTGTTGCAATAGCTTGTCTATTTAACCGTCATCTCTCACCCCTCAGGAAAGAAAAAATCGGTTCGTGAAACACTTTTTCTTCAAGTACTGGAGCGACCACGAGGCGAACATCAACCCCGTGGATCTGATCGATTTTGTCCGAGTGGTCAGGGCGGAGACCAGCGCACAGCCGACGTCACCTCTCATTGTGCACTGCAGGTAGGTTGACCTTCACCCCTCATTGTGCACTGCAGGTAGGTTGACCTTCACCCCTCATTGTGCACTGCAGGTAGGTTGACCTTCACCCCTCATTGTGCACTGCAGGTAGGTTGACCATCAACACGTGAAGTCATTAGATCATCATAGGTGTCGGCGTGGTCGAGTCGGTAAAGCTCATGGCTGCTAAACCGAAAAGTCTCGAGTTCGAACCACTCTTCTAGGAATCAAACAACTGCTGCCTTGTAGTTTGTTCTTGGTTGGACAAAGGCTATGGAAGCAAACCCAGAAAGAAAAGCAAGCTGAAATCGGAGTCAATGGCCTCAATGGCGCATAACCAGTTGACACGTATCCTTAATTGTGATGGATGCGTGGTCGAGTCAGCAAAAGCTCATGGTTGATAAATTGGAAGAAGTATCGAGTTCAAACCCTCTGGCAGAAAAGGCTCAAGAAGAAGAAGAAGAAGAGATTATCATCAAAAGAAGTTATAGGCTGGTAATTAGACCGTCAAAATAAGTAGGCTACAACCTGATGACTAGACCATCCTCACAGTAAGTTATAGTCTTGTAGCTATCAGTACAGAAAGTCAGCCAGATCCTGATAGAACATCAATATATAAGTAACAATTGGGTAGCTAGACCTTCAACTTATTAAAATAGCCAGCGCCTGCTTAGCGGACCATCAACAGAGCAATGAATGCATTGCTTGCCAATAGCGTATTATCGTTTTAATTAATGTCGCAAAATGCTAATGATTTCAATTGTTTTCAGTGCCGGTGTGGGAAGGACTGGAACCTACATCGCCGTGGATTACTTCAACAAGTACATCCAGAGCCTGAAGCTAAAACTGGAGAAAACCGACAAGCGAGTGCAGGAGAACTGGACAGTGGACATTTTTGGACGGGTCCTCAACATGCGAGACAAGAGGAGATTCATGGTCCAGTCCAAGGTGAGGGGGTCATTTGTATAGGGCTTTTAGTGTCGGTAGCTTATGTGGCTAGAGCCTATGGTAGCTAGTGTAGCCAGAACTTTTAGTGTCGGTAGCTTATGTAGCTAGAACATTTTTTGTCAGTAGATTGTGTAGTTAGAGCCTATGATAGCTTATGTAGCCAGAACTTTTAGGGTCGGTAGCTCATATAGCTAAAACTGGTGATATTAACTAGATTCTAGTCTAGTTTTTCAAATTTAAAAAAATAATTTCATAATTAATATTCTTAAAATAATTAAAACAAACTTGACTTTAATTAAATGACAATGAATTCATTAGAATAATTTATTGCTTAAAAATACGTCAGGATTTTGTTTTTCTGATTACTCTTTTAAGCGCTATAAACGTTTTCTGATCACTTTTCTGGGGTCTATCTACATTTTTCTGATAATTAGTCTATTAGTAAAATTAAATTCTGATAACATTTTTAGGAGCAGTAAAAATATTTTTGGTAACTTTCCCAGGCGCAGTACAATATTTCTGCTAACTTTTCTAGGCGCAGTAAACTAATTGTGCTAACTTTCCCAGGCGCAGTACATTTTCATATATGACGTCGTACAAGAGCTGTTGCGTCAGGCCTTTAAACCTAATCACCCCGGCAACACGACTCACGTTAGACACGAGAACGGTGACTCATCCTTCACTGACGCGGGTTCCAATGCGTCAGGACCAGCAAAAGAAGACGCCGTTTACGACGATGTTGGTAAGATTTCATCGACCGAGATTTTTACATAAATCAAAATTACGTTTAGGACACACATACACACACATCACGCATACACACACACAGACACACTCACGCACACACATACACACACACGCACACACACAAATACACACACACGCACGCACGCACACACACATACAGACATATATACAAACTATATTACTTGCTTGAAGTCGTTATTTTAGTAGAACATTTTAAAGTTGGCAACAGTACTCATTTTTCTGAAATTTGAGTAGAGTAGAAAATGTAGTTACTTGGAAAACTTAGTTTCGTTAGGACACCAAACTGTATTAGCTATAAACTATTTCATAGAAACTCGATTTTGCTTTTACTTATATCTTTATTGGTAGAAAACCCAGCACCCCCGCAACACACGAAACATAAAATAAACAAACACATAATATTTAGCTTGATCAATAATAAGGTGCAGAAATTGTTTTTTGACAGAATTTCAATAAATATTTGAGTGCAGCAATTATTTTTGACAGAGTCGCTTCAAGGTCAAATCACCTCAAGCGAGGAAATGCTAATTAGGATCTCCACGGGATCAAGCGACGTGTAGGAAAAAAAGTAATTATGCTGAAGGTCATTTGAATGTCACCTCCTACACAAGTGCAAGCCACGCCCATTAAAAAAGTCTTAATTACTCTTCCAAGTCACGTGGGGTTATTTCCGTGTTCGGAAAACTACTGCAGGTGCATCGATTCAGAAATTGTTCTTGATATTTTGCTCTCCGTTGAAAACTATAATAACTTATTCGTTGATTGACTTACTCTAAAAGACTGCGATCGTACTGAAAATAATACCAACTCTCTTACATTATGACTGCCTTAGTTGTTGTTTAGCCATACTCATTTTAAAAATGTTTTGGATATGTATAGTTCTTTATTTCTTTATGTCTTAGTTACATACGACACATTATATGTATGTATATATATATATATATATATATATATATATATATATATATATATATATATATATATAATATTCATGTTATTGAACCAAAGTTTGTTCATATTCTTAATATTGTTTTTATGACTTATATTATAGTGCTTGGTGCTAAATGCTTTTTATTCATACTATCAGAACGAAATATTTATATACGTTTATAAAGTTTATATGTATGTGGGTTTTTTTTCTTATGTAAGGCCACTCAACATTCTTATTATTTGGTATTTTCTGTATAGTCAACCAAACTGTTTTATTGTAAAGACATTCCAAAACTATTGGCCATTAAACACACAGACACAAACAAAAAAACATACACACAGACACACACACACTTATATATATATATATATATAATTATATATATGAATACAATACTATAAACACCTCACACATAATACACAAATAACTATAACTTCATAAAACTTAACAAAATTTTACTTTAGCGTAATTAAAAAGAAAAACCACATTAATAAAATATTCAAACTTATACCTAAGCACTAAGTACGTAAATGCATACATCACAAAACCGTACATATAGCTGCTACTAACACACACATACACACACACTTACACACTTTTATAATCATCAATACAAACACCAAACATAAAAACACTACCGTACACTGTAGGCCTACATCACACAACATACACACAAAAGTTATAAATAACCATCAGTTCCCATCCTTCGGCCACCATCTTGTTGAAATAATTAGTTGGAAACGAGAGATATCGGTGAGGTGTTTTTATCTGTTCATATTTTTAATTCCAAAATGGCCAACCTTAATGAGCTGATCAGCTAGCGGAGACAAGCTCAACATTTCAAGGGAAGTAATAACACGTTAGCGTTAGCTCCCTTGGTTTCGGTTGTCTTTAATTAGGTGGTTTTTGAAAGAAACAGAGCCGTTAAAACTAAATCAAAACAAAACAAACCTAGCTGACTTTACGAATTTTAGTTTAGGTTGTCTTAAGTTCAAATATGTAGATTACCACATTTAAATAGAAACCATTGGATAAAACAGTTTAAAAAAAATTGTATTGTTATTTATGCTAAGATAAATACACTCGCACGCACGCAACAACGCACATACAGTCACTTCAATATTTACATCAATATTTATGTTATGTTATGTTATGTTATATATATATATATATATATATATATATATATATATATATATATATATATATATATATAATTTTTGTGCGTGTGTGTGTGTGTGTGTGTTGAACTGTATTTTATGATAGTGTACATTGTTGTACAGTTTTATTAATTTACATATATTTATATGCATTTCTTATGTTATGTACATAAACATAATTCCAAGTATATATTTTAAAAGCACAATACAAAATATATTTACAACCGACTTAGCTTTATTTTATATGAAGAATATTTTATACAACCCTTGAGTTGTTTAAACCACCCTTTGAAAATACAATGTAAAGAAATATTTAATGGCATTGATTAGCTTGTAAAATTAGAGCTCAAGTTCTTTAAAAAAAAACTTCTACAAATCTTCTAGAGAAATGGTTTGAGGCTAAAGACAAACAACAGTTTTTTTGAGTTGGACAGAAGCTTAATATAATTAATATGAGCCACAGTCAGAAGTTATATATATATATATATATATATATATATATATATATATATATATATATATATATATATATATATATATATATATATATATATATATAAAACATGTGTGCTATATTCAGAATGAAATTAAATATGTGCTATAGTCAGAAGTTATATATAACACGAGTGCTATAGTTAGATAGAAGTGTATGTATAACGCGAGTTATCACCAAGCAACTTCTGATATTTTCCGACTAACAGAGAAATAAAATGTTCTGCACTGGCTTATTTCGTATGCTTACAAAAAGTTGTAAGTTTTATTTAGAGTTATGGTTAGAGCAAAAATTAGGATTTGGTTGAAATCTCCCAACGACGCCTCATCTGATATACCGACGTAAAGTGCAAAGACCCGTTTTGGGTTAGGGTTAGAGTGGAGCTAGACGACAAAAATATCACAATATATTGGGTTAGGGTTATACTGGAGCAAGATGACAAAAATATCACAATATATTGGGTTAGGGTTATACTGGAGCAAGATGAAAAATCACAATATATTGGGTTAGGGTTAGAGTGGAGCAAGATGACAAAAATATCACAATATATGTTTTTGTTGATGGTTTACACCAGATGCCCTAAACTGACCAGAATCAGCTTTCTCCGTCATGTCAGGTGATGACGTCATGGAGGCAAAGTTCAAGGCCGTATCACTGCGGGCGCGAATTGATCGCTGTTGTGTCCTAATCGCCGGCCACCCAGGGGTGCGATTAAACGACGGGATTAAACGCTCGGATTAAACGATGAGATTATCCCAGCATGCAGCAGTACACGTGACCTCCAGTTACCAGCTGATTTATTGGGTGAAGGTCAACATGGGATGGCTATCTTAACAACAAATACAAGGGATGACTAGTCTACTCACACTCTGAGTAGCCAGACCACAAATACAGGGGCTGACTAGTCTACTCACACATACAGGGGATGACTAGTCTACTCACTCTGTGGCTAGCCAGACCACACATACATGGGCTGACTAGTCTACTCACACTCTGAGTAGCCAGACCACAAATACAGGGGCTGACTAGTCTACTCACACATACAGGGGCTGGCTAGTCTACTCACACTGTGGCTAGCCAGACCACAAATACAAATGCTGGCTAGCATACTCACACTCTGACTAGCCAAATCACACATAAAGTGGCTGACTAGCCAGAGCACACATACAGTGGCTAGCTAGCCTACTCACACTGTGGCTGGCAAAAAATACAAAAATATTAAGTTAAATATTTACACAATATAAACATTTGTAAAACACTACCTAACAATTTTTGGGACGGAGTGGTCTAGCGGTAGAGATGTGGACTGCTAACCCGTACGTCTCGAGTTCGAATCCGGGTTCAAGTCAGTAGACAGTCCCTGAGTCCACCCAACTCTAATGGGTACCTAACTCACTTTAAGAAAGTAAAGGCGGCTGGACATAGTGCTTACCACACTATCTCTTCATATGTAGAGGTCACAGAACTCACCTTCCCTTCCCCTGTAGCCTGTCAGGTTTGAAAAGGGAACTTTACTTAATTACTTACACAAAAATATAAACTTAAATATATCATGATATAATAATTTGTAAACCACTACACAACAATATAAAGAGTGTAAAGCTATGCTGATGTATCGTATTTCGCAAGATTTACTACTCTAGTGAATGATTTGGCCAAATATAAATTTGATGAAAATGTATCATTACGATACAAAAAATGACGAGATTTTTCTTAATTGAACAAAGGATGAGCTTGATGAGATGGGGCGTTTTACCAGCAGACGCCAACACCAAAGCGAGGGCAACAACGTTTGGTGTTGCTAAAAATATCAGCTGTTTTTTTGTATTACCCGGTCATCGCCCTTCTTTCCCCCAACCCACTCACTCACCTTACAAACACACACACACACACACACACACACTCCACCCCACCCAACATACACACACGCACACACACATACACACATAAAAAACACACACATTGCTAAGAACCTAACACATTCGAGACGACCATCTTTTCTCCAGCAGAAAGCAATCGATATTTTTGGCCTCGCGGAGTTTGTACTTTAAAAGCTGAATTGGGCGAATAAATAATTTTTTTATTTCCTGTTATGTGGCGGCATGACGTTATTTTCGGTTCAGCGTTGGTGGCATTCAGCGAGTGGTGGTATTTTTTAATTTGTCGAGTGGTTTTTTTTTGGTCGAGTGGTTTTTAAAATTTGTCGAGTGGTTTTTTAAATTTGTCGAGTGGTTTTTTTTTAATCGTCGCATCTGCTGATTGTAGTCAAAAGGTTGTCGTTGGGTAGATAATTGTCCTTAGGTAGTTGGTTGTCAATGAGTTGCACATTAGATGGTTGGTTGTCACTGGCTGGTTGCCATTAGTTGGTTATCTTTAGATGTTTGGTTGTCCTATGGTAGTTGGTTGTTCCTAGGTGGTTGGTTGTCATAATTTGGTTGTCATTAGGTTGTTACTGAGTGACCCGGTGGTTAGCGAATCTTGGTTGTCACAAATTCACGACTTTTATCAAAGCGACCATTCATCATTAATAGGGCTGGTAAGTAGGTCACCAACCAGTTCTACGGCTCAATAAAACCCGCATGGGCCATAGAGCTGGTTGGTGACCTACTTACCAGTCCTATTAACTAGTTAAATCGAGAAATTAATTTCATTTTAGAACATTTATGAGCTTTCAGTTTTAGGTTAGGTTAGTATAGGTTAGGTTAGGTTAGGTTGGGGGGGGGGGGGGCTACGTAATGGTGCCGGGTGCGTAGGAGGAGAACCGCATCACAAACCCACGTGACCGGCTGATATTTTGGAACTACAGCTGGTGACACAAAAATCGCTTGGAGATATCGCACTCCATCCACGTCGTATTCCTGAACCAAATCACTGCTATACGCGAGAATCTCACCGACTAGTACGGCTGAAAAGTCTATTTTAAAAAAAAAATAATTTTCTCAGTCGGTTTACTTGCGTCATAGCGCCAGCAGTTTGTTGTGGTTTCTGTCTTTTTAATTGTCTTGTATCGAGTTCTAAAACGCTTGCTAACCTTTTAATAATATCTCTAATGAGCAACTATTTATTAATTATCTTAAATGTTTCATAATCTAATAAAATAAGTTTCTCATCCTTTTGAGACCGCTGGTAAGTTTGAGACCACTGGGCAGAATGAGACCACTGGTTAGTTTGAAACCACTGGGCTATGAGACCTCTGGGCTATGAGACCACTGGGCTATGAGACCACTGGGCTATGAGACCTCTGGGATATGAGACCACTGGGCAGTTTGAAACCACTGGGCTATGAGACCACTGGACTATGAGACCACTGGACTATGAGACCACTGGGCTATGAGACCACTGGACTATAAGACCACTGGGCTATGAGACCACTGGGCTATGAGACCACTGAGCTAGGAGACCACTGGTCAGTTTGAGACCACTGGGCTAGGAGACCACTTGTCAGTATGAGACCACTGGGCAGAATGACACCACTGATTAGTTTGAGACCACTGAGCTATGAGACCACTGGGCTATGAGACCACTGGGCTATGAGACCACTGGGCTATGAGACCACTGGGCTATGAGACCACTGGGCTATGAGACCACTGAGCTAGGAGACCACTGGTCAGTTTGAGACCACTGGGCAGTTTGAGACCACTGGGCTATGAGACCACTGGGCTATGAGACCTCTGGGCTATGAGACCACTGAGCTATGAGACCACTGGTCAGTATGAGACCACTGAGCTAGGAGACTACTGGTCAGTTTGAGACCACTCGGCTAAAAGACCATAGATAAGCCTTATAATGCCATGGATCTCAAATGGCACCAAACTACTTTATCATAAAATATCATAAATAAAAAAAGTGTGCATTGAATTTATTAATTATCTTAAATGTTTCATCTTCTAATAAAATAAGTTTCTCCACCTTTTGAGACCGCTGGGCTATGAGACCACTGGTCAGTTTGAGACCGCTGGTCAGTTTGAGACCACAGGGCTATAAGACCACTGGGCTATGAGACCACTGGGCTATGAGACCACTGGGCTATGAGACCACTGGGCTATGAGACCACTGGACTATGAGACCACTGGGCTATGAGACCACTGGGCTATGAGACCACTGCGCTATGAGACCTCTGGGAAGTTTGAGACCACTGGGCTATGAGACCACTGGGCTATGAGACCTCTGGGCTATGAGACCACTGGGAAGTTTGAAACCACTGGGCTATGAGACCACTTGGCTATGAGACCACTGGGCTATGAGACCACTGGGCTATGAGACCACTGGGAAGTTTGAGACCACTGGGCTATGAGACCACTGGGCTATGAGACCACTGTGCTATGAGACCACTGGGAAGTTTGAGACCACTGGGCTATGAGACCACTGGGCTATGAGACCACTGGGCTATGAGACCACTGGGCTATGAGACCACTGGACTATGAGACCACTGGGCTATGAGACCACTGGTCAGTATGAGACCACTGAGCTAGGAGACCACTGGTCAGTTTGAGATCACTCGGCTAAAAGACCATAGATAAGCCTTATAATGCCATGGATCTCAAATGGCACCAATCTACTTTATCATAAAATATCATAAATAAAAAAAAGTGTGCATTGCGTAATACTCCCCTCACCCTTCTCCTCCTTCACCGATCAGAGCAATTAGGAAGTCAGATAACACTAGAATAGAAACAACCGCTGGGGACAAGCCGTTAACGCGAGCCCGTGGAGGAGGGAGCATGCACAATGAGCACGCCTGGGTGGGGAGAGGGGGGTTGAGGAGAGGGAGGTGGGGAGAGGGGGTGAGGGGGTGAGGAGAGGGGTTCGGGGTGGAGAACTGAGCGGGCTTTTTCCACGAGTCAACGGAAAACTCGAGTCTAGTCAAGAGCACGTCATTGTAAACATCACCTCTTTGACCAAGTGATCAATAGGGAAGTAGAAGTAGAGTTGACGAATGGGGTAACCTATGCACGTGATAGTATAGTGTGGTCAGTTCTATGTCTTATCGTGAGCCAGGTGTCCGCCAGAGCTGGGTAACTCAACATACATCTACCCGCCAAGAGATTCGAACTCAAGACTTTCTTACTGGCAAGCTGAACACCTTTTTGGTTGATAATGTTATTGAATGACCAAACTAATGAATGACCAGTCTATTGAATGACCAACCTATTGAATGACTAAACTATTGAATAACCTATTGAATTACCAGCTTATTAAATGACCAACCTATTGAATAACTAACCTATTGAATTACCAGCTTATTAAATGACCAACCTATTGAATAACTAACCTATTGAATTACCAGCTTATTAAATGACCAACCTATTGAATGACCAAAAAATGTAATGAATAAACCTATTGAAAGACCAACCTATTAAATGACCAGTCTTATAAGTGACCAACCTATTGAACGACTAATTTACTGGATGACCAACCTACTGGATGACCAACCTACTGGATGACCAACCTACTGGATGACCAACCTACTGGATGACCAACCTACTGGATGACCAACCTACTGGATGACCAACCTACTGGATGACCAACCTACTGGATCACCAACCTACTGGATGACCAACCTACTGGACGACTAACTTACTGGATGACCAACCTACTGGATGACCAACCTACTGGATGACCAACCTACTGGATGACCAACCTATTGGACGACTAACTTACTGGATGACCAACCTACTGGATGACCAACCTACTGGATGACCAACCTACTGGATGACCAACCTACTGGATGCGCAACCTGATGATGACCAACCTACAACATGTATAATCAGTGCCGGCGCCAGGTTATTTAGCGCCCTAGGCAAAACTTATTAAAACGCCCCCTTTCACAAAAATTAATTACTAAAACATATGTATAAGAAAACAATTAATTAAAAGTGACATATTAATTTATTATCAATTGCCTACACGTTATAAGTAGACATCAAAATCAAATTTTACTTGCCTCCTTCGTCTCAAAAGTTTGTACTAATTCCTACAATTCCAGTTTGCAAGCGTAATCACATTTTATTGAAATTGTTGCTTAGTCCAAGAGTCTACTTTGTACTTTACGACATAGTCCCCCCCCCCCCCCCTCTTAGAAAATTTTAAGTGCTGGAAAAAAAAACACTGAAAAAAAAAGTTCTTGTAGTGTTGGGCTCCCTGCAGCCCTCCCGAGGTGAGTTCCAAAACGGAACTTACCTGTTTTAAGCTTGACTGTCTTTTAGTTATAATTGTAAAAAGTCTATATTGTTAGATTATGTAACGATTTTTTTTTTGTTTTTGAAAAATAAAAGGTTATAAATGTTATAGATTCCAGCCTAAAATTTGTTATGTATGAATCCTTTAAGAGAGGGTGAAAAATATGAAAAGACAATAGGTAGGAAAAGTGGTTCCAAAAGTGGTTCCACTTTGTGTTGCCAGAAAGCATATTTTTGAACCAAAATTGAATATTTTATAACATTTGTGAAATAAGTAAAAATCACTTCCGGTTTTTACTAAGGCTAGAATTTTAAACACAAAATTACTAATAATATAATAGTAATTTACCAAACATTTTTATTTTAATTTGGATTAGTATAGTCAGGGTGTTGTGGTGAAAGGGGATGTTATATTATTTAACATAAATAAACTACTAGGCTATATTCCATTGTAATAATAAGTAAAGCGTAATTAATATCATTTTAATATAGGCCTAATAAATCTAGATCGACCTCTGACTATGGGGGTCGTCTATTAACGATGTCACAACGATGCCAGACCTCCCCCTTCCCCAAAGAAGTAAACCTAAGCCAACATTCCCCCCCCCCCCTAGTTTGTTTTTAAAGCAGCAATTTTCATAAAATATTTAGACCTATGGGCTTTTCCAGCATTCAATGTAGGCCTATTGATGAATTATTTACAACAATTTATAAAACAACTTTTAATAATGCAAATAAAGGCTTAAATTCAGTTTCTTAACATGAGTGTTTGTTGAACATGGAAAAGTGTCACCTTACTTTCTGAACCCCCTCCCCTTTGACACAAAGGTCCAAATCTCCACCACCACCTCAAAGTCGTTTATAGACGACCACCTCAGCATTTTATATTTATTTATAGGATATTCATTAATTAGTCATACAAACCCAATTACATTTGTTGCTGTGATGGTATCTCTGTCATTACAATTATTAAATAGTTTATCTTAACTCAACATTTCCCCATACCTCATTTGCTATAGCTGCCTATCCTTATAGAAAACATCTTTTCCTCAAATATCTGGAATGCATCTGATCAGCTACAGTCTTTTTCTTTTGTAATGTATAAACAATTACAAAATGTTTATAAACTTGCACAGCCAATAACAACACATTACCAGGAAACAAGCAGTTATTATAGTTTGCTGTATTTGTGGTTTATGGTTAGTTATCAGCCATATTTCTATAAGCTTGGTCTACATTTATATGCTGGTATGGCTAGAATTGACAAAAACCCATATTCTTGATTCTTCCCTTATCATGTTTTACAGCTATGATAGATATAGTAGTTTTATTTTTAACATTGTAGAAAATTTAAGTAATAGTTACAAAATACTAAAGTTGAAGCTTAAACCATAACATAAGATATTTTAATAATTGTTCGTTTTGAACGAGATATAATACAAAGTAGAAAATTCTAAATAAAAAATTAAAGTATAATTGTTTGCAGACATTGCCCTTTTATTATTATTTGTATTATTATAAGCAAGCTGTCTTATGGGAAATTTTCATTCCTTATTTTCTTCTTGTAATACAATGGGTTTCATATCAGCATGTTGTTTGGACTAGGAATAATATTAACAAATGATAGATTATATATTGATATAAACTTATATGTAAATAATATTCAAATGAAAGACTTATAGTGGGACTACATATTTGTGAACACATTTGCTAAAGCAAAAGTTCTTGAGTTTAAATTTTAATCCTTTAGGTTGTCTCTGATTCAAATTCAAAGCAGTTAACTGGTACCTGACTGGTTATGGACAGTAAAAGCTGTTTGATATTTTCCTGACCATACAATTTATTAATATGGAAGGGCAACAAAACTAGGTGAAATCTACTTCAGCACCATATTCTTAAAAACTATTTATAGTTCGCCAGTTTAAGTCAATTATTAAATTAAGGTAACAATAATTAGTTTCCGCGTACATCATCACACACAACCAGTGCTGAAAAAAATAAACATAACAAACTTTATAAATTTCTTTTTTAATTACATTCAGAACTAATATATTTAAAAAAAAAAGTTGTTCAATATGAACAAGTTTTCTTGGGTCCAACATGTATCCTTGGACTAGTTGGATCTAATAGGTATGTGTAGGCCATTTTCAGTCAAGCCTGACCACTGTTGAAGAATGCTGTATATTAAGTCTTCAGAACTGGAGGATTCAGTGATAAGAGTTTTTAAAAGGAACTTCATCCGACTTATCTTCTCTGTATGTAGTATCTAAAAAAAAACATAAATAAATTTCACAAACTGTTATATTAAACTCATTACATTTATATACTTTAACATTTTATGGTATAATTAAAAATATTTGTCTGTCTTATAAAAATCATAAAGCAATGATGGGACTATTTATGCATGGGATTGTATGGGCTATCTAATTATTACCATTCATTAAATATATAGATCTAAGATTTTCTTTTAATATTTTAATGTAAGGAGTTTGTCATTAAATACAATAGGTCTTCAAAAGTGTCAAAAGTCATGTATATATCATAAAAAAAAACAAAATTAAAAATGTATCAATAAAGGTCTACTACTTATGTTTAGCCACCTCAAGAATTAGTTGAAAATTTATATTCAAACTAGGCTACTAAAACTATCATCAATTCATACACCTACTAGAATAAATAAGTATAATTATATTGATTTGAATAGTAAGTTAATCCATCTATGACAATTGACACCTTTTGGCTTAATTAACTATTCTGCATTTTTTAATAAGTTCAAAAGATAACTACAGGAGACTAAGAGTAAACTAAGTCATATATTAATTAAGTAGAACTAAAATAAGACAGCTCTTCACAAGTAAGCCTACTGTTCTATTCAGTAATTTTTACAATTATTAAACTAATGTAGATTAAACTTAAATTTTGGATATTATTTAATGCACTAGTCTGTAACCTTTTATTTAGGCTGCATGTAATTTTTAGTTTAAAATTGTAGCCTTATTAAGCTTAGTTATAGTAGTTAACTTTGTTTAACTTACATACTAATACTAACGACCTGCACTATCACAGGCCTACTACTACCTACTAAAACTAAAATTAATATGACAACTGTAAAAAATTAAGCATACTTTATTTTTTTACAATACTATTCTATACCTACAGACCTACTGCTATTAAATATGAATCTATTAGTTATTAGACCAACATAAGTTATCATACGTCTAATTAGTAATTTAATAATTACCTCTAAATAGGCCCTAATTCAGTGGTTCCCAACCTTTTTCGAGTGGCGACCCCCTTTTATAGAAATTAAGTGACCCGCGACCCCCATAGAATTAAAAAGCCGAAATTTGTATGGAAATAATAAGCACTAAAATAAGATTTTCTAGTAGACTTTCAATATGAACTACTCTTGATAACTGTTTTAATACCATGAGTAAAATTGCATACTATTAACTAACATTCGCGGTTAATTTTTTTTAAAGTATTTTTTTGTTAACGCCAACCTATGTCATTATCATTATCTTAATTTTGTTTTTAATTGAAAAATAGTGTTCAAAATAAAATTATATTCTCGAAAAGTCAATCAATTTTACGTTTGGATATAAACGGTTAATACTACACCAAAATTGTGTCTGAAGTTTTTCATCTTACGCGGAATCATTCTACAAATCAAAGAATTCATCTTGTAATTCACTGGAATGCTGACAACATCAAGGGAAGAAGAGAATGGATAATGCGTCAATACAGATTCTTTTTTTTTCAGCTCAGAGAAATAGCGCTGCAGTTCGTTTTCAATAGATTCAAGATGCCTTGAAATTTCTTCTTTCAAAATTTTAATTATCTCACAATTAGATTCATCTACCACACTGCAGAGTTTCTCAAATTAACAATATTTCCAAGATTTATTTTCTTCGCCGATTTTGCAGCTTTGATAAAAATGCCCCGAGATTATCATGGAAAGTGATAATATTCGTTCATTTTCCCTGAAGCTTCAGGTTATGCTTATGTTGATGTACGAACACATCTGCTAGGTATGATACTCTCTCCAACCACTCTATGTCGTTTTAAGTATACCAAAAGGTCTTGTTTCCTTTGCATTTCCAAGAACAATTTGATTTCAGATTTCAATTAAAAACCACGATTTACAACAATTCGTTTGACAGCCAGCGCACTGTAGTGTAGAAGAGCAGAACCTCGTGATCTTTATTCAGGTCTTTGCTCAGTTCTTTGAAGGCTCCAGATTTTATATAATTTACGACTTATACTAGCAATGGACTCTTAATGGCGATTGGTGAGGGCAGTGGTTAGGGAGCTAAATCTTTTCTGCTTTCTGAAAGCCCGATTTTGACCTAACCATAGATGGTGCACCATCCGTACAAACCCTCACAGCCGTTTTAACCCATTTTAATAATCCAATTTTAAAAAAAAAACGTTTTTATTTTCTCCATGCTATCTTCACAAAAGAGCAACTCTTCTTTGCTATCATCTGAATAAATATAGACAAAGACCAGCAACTGCGAACACGAACTCGCGTCTGTTGATTTATCAACTTGAAAAGCAAACAATGGTGAAAGCTTGATTTCAATAAAAATGTGTTATTTAACATCTACGGACATGTAAGAATTAACTTCACCATCTTCAACATGCAGCGTTTGATGAGATGTTCTCCTATTGTGTTTTTTTTTTGCTTGGCATTTTCTGTCGCGACTTCATGTGATGTTTGCACTAATGCTGTGTTTCCTTGGTGAAAACTTCCTGTTCGATCAAGTCTCTGGCGTTTGCAACTAGCTTTATACCGACGAAAGAACTCCATATCTTTTTTGGTGTGTTTCGAATGACTCATGTCAAATGACGTTTTAGTTTTGAAGATTTCATAAACTCGTGACTGAGAACAACTTTGTACAGTACGCTTTGCTTCTTCCAGTGATGTTAGTAAAGCCGAATTTCAAAAATTCTTCTAAATATTTATGTTTTGTTTCAAATTACTAAGGTTTAGTATACCAGTTGGCGACCCCCCAGAAAGCCCTTCGCGACCCCCAGGGGGGTCGCGACCCCCAGGTTGGGAACCCGTGCCCTAATTCATAATACTAATGTAACTGAAGTATTCAGCAGTATCATAGCCTAAATTATCTAAAATAAAATGTATTCATTTGTACAAATCTAGTAATTTAAGAAGTATTAACTATTAAAATTAAATTAATATAGAACTTATTGGCCTACTAAATAACTGAGTCACTAATGTCATGATTTTGCGATTATGAGGTTGTGTATTATACCTAATAACTATACTTTGAATAGAGTAACTATACTTTATTAATACTACTAAATAGTAAATATATTTAAACAAGTAGGCTCTAACTAATTAGACTAATCATTAATTAGACTACATGTATATACTGCCCTACTAATTACTATTTACTATACGACAAGTCTAAAACTATCTATACCAGCGACACTTTGTAATAATATAAAATATGGGCCTAATTTAATTTATCTATTATTATAATTAACTGAAATATAGAGTATAAGATAGACGCTAGTATAGCAATACTAAAACTTAAAACTATATCTAGATCTAGTCTAAATCCACCACACTAGTCAGACGGTCTACTTTATTTCTATTGGGCCTACTATTAGTAAATTAAATTAGTATCACTACTATACTTAGATTCAGATACTAGATTCTAGATACGATACTATCTATTACAGTTCTAGATTCTACTATTTATTAGTACAATCATTAGGCCTATAGAATATTTATACTAAATACTTATTGATTTTATTGAATAGCCTATATAGTATATACTCTATATACTATATACTATATAGAATAATTATTAATAATATTAATAATATTAGAATAGATCTAGACTTACTAGATCTAGATCTAGTAGACTCTCTAGTCTAGACTAGTGTTTTTATATTTAATAATTTATTAAACATATTAAAAAGCCGTAGCATACTATAGAATAGATAGATCTAGATCTAGATCTAGAGATCTAGATCTAGATCTAGAATCTTAGTATCAATCATGGCGTAGAAGAGCAGGCCTAACAAAAATTATGAAACTTGCGTTAAAACACTTTTAAAAAAAAGGTAGATTAACAATTAATAAGAATAATGTTAATAATGTTAGATCTTAATAATCTGAGCATAACAGTCATAAAAAAATAAACCAACTGTAATGAAAGGGGATACAAACGAATTTTTAAAGCTTGAATCGAACTGAAAATCTTCCCTTGTTCGCCATTTTGTTTATTTTGATTACCTTGTCCGTATTTATCATGGATAACAAATGTTATGACTTGCATCGTTTACCTCTCCCTGGCCACTTCAGTTCAGTTCAAGGTGGGGTTGAGGGCGGTTTTATAAAATATGTAAATTAGTACAATTATTCAAAATTATTTTTAACGGCTTCTGTTCAACACAAAAATATGAAAATGAGTGTAATCGATGGTTCCTAATCGACTTTAATTTTTAAAATTGTAGCTATAATTTTATCGCTTGCCATATTTTTTAAAATAATTTTTTAAAAATTTAGTATGATTACATAGACTTTTCCTACCTATATAAGACTGTAGGTCTATTAATATTGTATTACAATCTACATCGGCTACTGATGTATTTGTTTTTAACTTGCTAATGCTAAAAACACCTACCAAACTATTTTGTTTAGAACTTAAGCTCTATATAATTTTTACAGTAGCAAATAATAACTTAAAGTTGTATTTATATGTAAGCGGTCAACCTAAGGTGCAGTAATTTGAAATTAATGTAAAGTTAAGCAACAAATTATCTCCCATTTGAAAATGCAAATAACAAAATTTTATTCAAGGGAAATAACTTTCACAAGAATTGCTAAATTTATCAAGTGTAACTAAGACATGTTTGAAAAACACAATAAAACTCTCTAAATTTCATTACGTAATAATTATAGCAAATCTTTTATATTAGCTATGAAGACTTGTAAAAACAGTACATTTTACCAATTGAATATTTAACTGTAGGTATTGTTTGAAAGTCTAAAAATTGTAGCTTTATTATAACATACTGCTGTTCAATTTTGATGACATACTTTTACCGATACAACTGTCTTGAATAATAAAAGGAAATTAATTTTGGATCCCCTATATCACGGGTTCCCAACCTGGGGGTCGCGACCCCCCTGGGGGTCGCGAAGGGCTTTCTGGGGGGTCGCCAACTGGTATACTAAACCTTAGTAATTTGAAACAAAACATAAATATTTAGAAGAATTTTTGAAATTCGGCTTTACTAACATCACTGGAAGAAGCAAAGCGTACTGTACAAAGTTGTTCTCAGTCACGAGTTTATGAAATCTTCAAAACTAAAACGTCATTTGACATGAGTCATTCGAAACACACCAAAAAAGATATGGAGTTCTTTCGTCGGTATAAAGCTAGTTGCAAACGCCAGAGACTTGATCGAACAGGAAGTTTTCACCAAGGAAACACAGCATTAGTGCAAACATCACATGAAGTCGCGACAGAAAATGCCAAGCAAAAAAAAAACACAATAGGAGAACATCTCATCAAACGCTGCATGTTGAAGATGGTGAAGTTAATTCTTACATGTCCGTAGATGTTAAATAACACATTTTTATTGAAATCAAGCTTTCACCATTGTTTGCTTTTCAAGTTGATAAATCAACAGACGCGAGTTCGTGTTCGCAGTTGCTGGTCTTTGTCTATATTTATTCAGATGATAGCAAAGAAGAGTTGCTCTTTTGTGAAGATAGCATGGAGAAAATAAAAACGTTTTTTTTTAAAAATTGGATTATTAAAATGGGTTAAAACGGCTGTGAGGGTTTGTACGGATGGTGCACCATCTATGGTTAGGTCAAAATCGGACTTTCAGAAAGCAGAAAAGATTTAGCTCCCTAACCACTGCCCTCACCAATCGCCATTAAGAGTCCATTGCTAGTATAAGTCGTAAATTATATAAAATCTGGAGCCTTCAAAGAACTGAGCAAAGACCTGAATAAAGATCACGAGGTTCTGCTCTTCTACACTACAGTGCGCTGGCTGTCAAACGAATTGTTGTAAATCGTGGTTTTTAATTGAAATCTGAAATCAAATTGTTCTTGGAAATGCAAAGGAAACAAGACCTTTTGGTATACTTAAAACGACATAGAGTGGTTGGAGAGAGTATCATACCTAGCAGATGTGTTCGTACATCAACATAAGCATAACCTGAAGCTTCAGGGAAAATGAACGAATATTATCACTTTCCATGATAATCTCGGGGCATTTTTATCAAAGCTGCAAAATCGGCGAAGAAAATAAATCTTGGAAATATTGTTAATTTGAGAAACTCTGCAGTGTGGTAGATGAATCTAATTGTGAGATAATTAAAATTTTGAAAGAAGAAATTTCAAGGCATCTTGAATCTATTGAAAACGAACTGCAGCGCTATTTCTCTGAGCTGAAAAAAAAAAGAATCTGTATTGACGCATTATCCATTCTCTTCTTCCCTTGATGTTGTCAGCATTCCAGTGAATTACAAGATGAATTCTTTGATTTGTAGAATGATTCCGCGTAAGATGAAAAACTTCAGACACAATTTTGGTGTAGTATTAACCGTTTATATCCAAACGTAAAATTGATTGACTTTTCGAGAATATAATTTTATTTTGAACACTATTTTTCAATTAAAAACAAAATTAAGATAATGATAATGACATAGGTTGGCGTTAACAAAAAAATACTTTAAAAAAAATTAACCGCGAATGTTAGTTAATAGTATGCAATTTTACTCATGGTATTAAAACAGTTATCAAGAGTAGTTCATATTGAAAGTCTACTAGAAAATCTTATTTTAGTGCTTATTATTTCCATACAAATTTCGGCTTTTTAATTCTATGGGGGTCGCGGGTCACTTAATTTCTATAAAAGGGGGTCGCCACTCGAAAAAGGTTGGGAACCACTGCCCTATATAAAGGGATGTCTTTCAAAAGATCAAACACGGGTAACTTTAAGACATTGCTAGAATTATTGATTAAAATATAAATAAAAGTGTAATTTGAAAAAAACAAAGTTTACGGTTAGTTATAAATTCCATCCTATTTAATAAATATTAATACTTTAAGAGTGGTAATAGATTCCTAAAAAACAAGATTTTTTAACTAGAGAACGCCTACCTTTCTTTGTAGTGTGTTCCGTCCTGAATTATAATAATCTAACTTACGATAAACTCGACTACTCGATATACTCTACTACATTCACAACACATATCAAACATATCAATGCTCCAGAACTACGACACCAACTCGCTTAACTTCACCAAGCTCTACAAATGGTAGGGCCTACTCCCAATCAACAACGATTTAACTGGACTTACTTTTACACTTTAACAGTCAATATAATTCGATACCTTAATACCACAAGGCTCGATAGTCTCGAACTCCAGAACTACGATACCTCATCACCTACATTCTCATTTCTATACTACCAATAAGATTCCACTGGATCTACGAAACCATATCAGCTACAGCCTTCCGCGGTTACTCCCAAATCTAAACGATTCATCAAAACTTACCAAACAAGTACAATACTTTGAACACCCCGTCATTACAAAACTCTATACACCAGGACAGATTTAATATTCAAATTCAGAGAAAACGAGACTTACAAGCCCTTTTAAAATGTTCGAAATTTAAATTACGAACTTTTTAAATCGTTTTCTACATCGATTATGTGTCACCAAATTAAAAAGGCAAAGCGCCCCAACCTTTCCAAATTAGGGAGGTGGGGTTGCATTTTCACCATCGCGAAAAAATATAGGCCAACCCTATATAGACCTTCTTCTTCGTTCTTAATTTAGTATATGACGAAGGATTTAAACAACAAGCCCAACTTCGTGTATGAACTGGACTGTGGTCTCCAGATCAGCGGGTGCCCCATATAGTTTTTCCTTGAGTGGGGTGTGTAGGGGCCAGTGTTTGGATCGCGCCTGGCTATATAAGGAACATTCTTGAAGGACGTGCTCCGTATTCTCTAGGGCCTTGCCACAAGGGCATATTTCGCCACACCCAATTTTTAGTTTTTTATGCATGTGCTGTTTTAGACCTAATTTTGGTGTGGGGGTGCAAAATTGATAGTTCGTCCTGGGTGCCGAAATAGATCGATACTCCTTTATAAAAGTTATTAATTACTAGGTACTTTTAGATAATAGCGATTAAACCTTATGCGCCCACCTATGGATGCCGCCCTAGGCGACTGCCTAGTTCGCCTTATAGGTAGCGCCGGCCCTGTGTATAATTCATTGAATGACCAACCTACAACATTTTTTAATTCATTAGGCTACAAACCCGCTGTACAACCTACTTTTTATGCTTTTCGCTGAACAAATTTTCAAGCTGAACATCTTTTGTGTTTTAACAATATTAAAAGAATGCGAAAGTCATGAATTTGACATTGTAAATAAATTACTTCGCTAAGATTCTGATTACCTTCCTCAAGCATTCTGTGCTTTATTTTGATGTTTAGATATTGCTAAATCAAAAGGTATACTGATTACCCAAAACAAACTAGCCTACAGCAGTAGCGTAATTTCCACAGAGGAGTGAGTGGAAACACGAAGAAAGAAAACAAGTCCGTAGAGAAAAAGCGTGCGGTCACGGGCTGGTGTTGGCCGCGAGTTCTCTACCTTGAAACTCTGTCACTTCAAGGGACGCAATCGACCCCCCACTCACTATCATTACCTCAAGGGGGACAATCGGCCGGTCACTCACTTCCGGGGATATAACCGAGTTGCCTGTGCCCCGCTTTACGGCAGGGGACGTAATTATCAACTCATCGAGTTCAGTAGCTGGACAGCTTCAGGATGACCTTGAAAAGGTGAGGATTAACACCGGGTATCACGTGTGCTGAAATTATTTCGTAATATTTCATGTTTGTGGACAGGTCGCAGAGATAGGGAGAAACAGAAGGTGTTTTCATAGTGTTACTGGTGGACTAACAGAAGGTGTTCTCATAGTGTTACTGGTGGACTAACAGAGGGTGTTCTTATAGTGTTAATAGTTGACTAACAGAAGGTGTTCTCATAGTGTTTGTGATAGACTAACAGAAGGTGTTCTAATGGTGTTTGTATTGGACTAACAGAAGGTGTTCTCATAGTGTTTTTGGTGGACTAACAGAAGGTGTTCTCATAGTGTTACTGGTGGACTAACAGAAGGTGTTCTCATGGTGTTTGTATTGGACTAACAGAAGGTGTTCTCATGGTGATTGGGGGACTAAAAGAAGGTGTTCTCATAGTGTTTTTGGTGGACTAACAGAAGGTGTTCTCATAGTGTTACTGGTGGACTAACAGAAGGTGTTCTCATGCTGATTGGTGGACTAAAAGAAGGTGTTCTCATAGTGTTACTGGTGGACTAACAGAAGGTGTTCTCATAGTGTTTATGTGACTAACAGAAGGTGTTCTCATGGTGTTTTTGGTGGACTAACTATAACAGAGCATGGGACCTATCTAGAGAGATACATGAGTAAACATAAACACGTTTTGGAATTTTATTTATTCAACACCCACGTAAGCTTTTCATTCCTAGTTTACAAATGTTTATTTTTGTTTACACTTTTGTTTTTGTGGCCGAATAAGTTGATAGCGTTCATTGTATCGTATGGCCTGTTTGGCATTCTTTAATGTCAAGGCCATAAGCATACAAGTGTGGTACTGCCGCAGTAAAAAAATTAGCTGAGCTCAGCGATTTGCTAATTCCGGATGGTTTTCTCTGAAAGCTGACCACATATAGCGGGTTGGCTGGTCACTTAAAGCTGACCACATATAGCGGGTTTGTTGGTCACTTAAAGCTTACCACAGACAGCGGGTTGGCTGGTCACTTAAAGCTGACCACATATAGCGGGTTGGCTGGTCACTTAAAGCTTACCACAGACAGCGGGTTGGCTGGTCACTTAAAGCTGACCACATATAGCGGGTTTGTTGGTCACTTAAAGCTTACCACAGACAGCGGGTTGGCTGGTCACTTAAAGCTGACCACATATAGCGGGTTTGTTAGTCACTTAAAGCTTACCACAGACAGCGGGTTGGCTGGTCACTTAAAGCTGACCACAGACAGCGGGTTGACTGGTCACTTAAAGCTGACCACATATAGCGGGTTGGCTGGTCACTTAAAGCTGTCCACGGATAGCGGGTTGGCTGGTCACTTAAAGCTGTCCACGGATAGCGGGTTGGCTGGTCACTTAAAGCTGTCCACAAATAGCGGGTTGGCTGGTCACTTAAAGCTGTCCACAGATAGCGGGTTGGCTGGTCACTTAAAGCTGACCACAGATAGCGGGTTGGCTGGTCAGAATAGAAGAACTTATCCCTGGTAGAGATATTCTATAGTTAAATTTTGTAGAGGAGAGTCTTGTAATGAATATTGTATTTTTTTTTATCTGGAGGCGTGGGAAGTGAAAATGAATTTACTGCGATATTTAAGAGCGTACGGATTTAAAAATAGATATACAGCGGAGTAAAAATAAAAGGGAGTTAATCTGCACTGAGTTTCTTTCAAGCATCCATCATGGTGTGGTGGGGGGGGGGGTGAGAAGTGAGTACAGTTTCTCCCCTCCACTGGAGCACGCCCCCCCCCCCCACCCACACACACACAGAAACAGCAAAAGAATATAAATTATGTAGAAAATATATACTTCAACTCAGAGGCGTAGCGACCCTTCCCGGCGCCCGGGGACAAACTTTCAATTTGGCGCCCCCCCCCCCCCCCTTGGGAGCAAATTTTCGATTTGCACCCCCCCCCCCCCTCAAACTTTCGATTTTCACCCCCACTCAAATTGCAAAAATGCAGCTAAAATGACATTTTAATTTGTTTTTACAACCCATTTTGGCGCCCCCTAAGGTCGGCGCCCGGGGACATATGTACCCCCCTGCCCCCCCATCGCTACGCCTCTGCTTCAACTGTGTCCCTCCCTCCAAAAATTATGTGTCCTCCCCTTCTCTCATTCGGAAGTTTAAAGTGCCTTTTTCCATTGAAAAAATTATCAGAAAGAAACCCTGATTTTACTTCCTGTGCTGTACGATTTATAAACTGTCCGATGAACAGTTAGACACATTTACAAACCGGTCAGATTTACAAATCGTTCAGATTTACAAACCGGTCAGATTTAAAAACCGGTCAAATTAACAAATCGATCAGATTTACAAACCGGTCAGATTTACAATTCGGTCAGATGTACCACAGAACAAATGTACATCGTAACAGATTTAGGCCTACGGCTCTAAAGATGTAAAGCAAATGATGTAACAACATTCCCCCGACCCAGTCACGGCCAAACCACGCAACAGACAGACATATTAAATATGTATGAGACAAACACCACAACTAGTGTTTAAAGTTCTCAACTGGGTCAAAGCAATCTATAAAAATTCTTAAAAAGGAAATAGGGCCTATTTGCCATTTTTGTTTTTCATGATGTTACGTCTGTGAAACATGTTATGTCGAATTAACAAGATTCTACATGCATTATTCAGAATTATTTTGTAGCTCTTTCTTATAAATACATTTATTTAAATTCTGAATTGAAATTTTATGTATAGCTTTTATATTGAAAAAGAAAGTTATACGTGTTTCCCCCATATTAATATAGAAATAGAAATACAATATTTACCAATGGCATCTTCAGCCTTTTATTTACAGAATTTGCCGAAGTACATATAAATAAATCTGTATTCATAGCTTACTTAAACAGTCTTTAAAAAAATTCTTAGTGTTCTGTACTTAAACTCAGCGTAGTTTTTATGTGTACTACAACAAATGTGACTACATCAAAATCGCTTCATTGCAAAATTACAGTTCCAGCGGTAAGAAAAATAACGACCCGCGGTGTAGTTCTCCGTGGATATCTGCGTATCAAGCCGAGTTGTAAGGCTTCCAATCACATTTTCTCATTGATCCTGATTGATCTGGTTTCCATGTTCTAATAATTTAAAGCCCAGTTTGTCTGAGGTGGGTGAGGGGAGATCGATGTAGACCTGGACTAGAGCAATTATAATGGTCATATACATTACTTTAAGAAAATTTCGAATTTTAAATGAGTTTTGTCATATCATATCATCCCCCATCAAACACAATACCCCTCCAAGGAAGTCCCACCCACATCACACACGTTTGTATCACTCAACCCCCAAATCACGCACAACATGTTCCTCAACTCACCCAAACATACCCTCCCCTTCATCATTCACACCCTACAACTCTTCTACAACACACCACCAACACACAACTTCACCCCGCCCCTACATCATGAAATCATCACTTTTACACCACACTAATACTAACATCCGAGAACATTCCACGCTACATTACTCCCCCTAACATACCATCCACTTGATACTCCCATACCCTATATCATCTAAACAGCACACCACTGCCACACCACATCACCCACCCCTACAAATCTTCTACACCACAAACACACACCATATCACCCCACGCTACGTTACCCACCCTTAAATCCACTCCACACCCACATAACCTATATCACCCCAACACCACACCACTGACACCCCATATCACCCACACCCTACTTCACTTATCCACCAGACCACTAACACCCCACTTTACCACCACTCCCCCCACTCCACACAAACACGTCTTGTTGAAAGCCGATTCTATCCCCTCCCCCAGACGAACTCAACCCCTCCAGAAACACCAACTCCTCGGAAACTAATCTCATCTTATAAAACCCACTGAAGCCCTTCGTGTACCAAACCTCAGGTTAAAATGTTTTCTAACACGTCTAGCTCTGTAAACTTACTGCACTGTCATTTAATTAACACGAAGAAGTTTGTTCTAGACCATGGAACTTACCTAATTATAATTTTCGATTGATTGGTCTCAGGGGGAACTCGAGGTGGTGCTGAAGTAACTGCCGGTGGTACAGCCCACTGTGTTTGAAACACTTATGAACAAGAAAAAAAATGTTTAGGGTTTACATCGATAACTTTTTTTCATTTCAAGGACACATTTTTTTTTTACTTTCTAATATGCGAATTAGAGAGGAAGTATTGTGATCGGGTAATTGAAATCAAGATTGTGAAAAAATAATACAATAAAACAAAATAATGCGGGAGTGATCTCCCCTAAAATTTCTGGAATATTCTTATATAACTCTATGGGGGATGACAACTTGGGATATAGACATGATTTTTAATCTATTGGTACATACTTAAACTTTTTAAAATATAGAATAGAATCTCGTAGAAAAAAAATTACGCACCAAGTGATCAGAAAACAATGTGTGTATAATAGTACTTTATAAATTCATGTGTTTTTTTGAGAGGCAGGAAATAACGTAATGTATTACTTCCGGTCACCGGAAATTACTCAAATTTGACAGAAATTAGAGAATTAGATCTTCTACTTATGTGTGAAATTTCGTCTATCCATCAAAAACAGTACTCAAGTTATAGGTTTTTGAAAAACTGGGAGTAGAAGAAGTCCCACTTCCGATTACCGGAAATCACTGAACAGTTGTTAAAAAGCTACATATTTTATGTAATACTCATATATGAAATTTCATCAACCTAGGTGTAACGGTACTCAAGTTATCGTGTTCACACACACATACAGACACGATTGCAAAATTATGTTTTTCCTCCTCTGGGAGGTGTAAAACGATTTCGATGTTTTTCACCATTACAATACTTTCTTTATACTTCGTATAATAGAAACTAAAAACGGTTTTGTGTTTACATCGATAACTTCTTTTAGTTTCAAGGACACAATATATTTTGTACTTTATAATTTACGGAGTATTGAGGAAGTATTGTAATAGTGCAACAAGACGAAATCAAGATCTTTAAAAAAAAAATACATAATACAACCCAGTTTCGCAATCTTGTCTGTGTCTGTCTGTAAACACGATAAATGAGTAGGCTAACTGTTTCAATTAAATGAGGAAATTCATACGTAAGTATTTGATCCTGTTCATGGTCTTTTTTAAAATCAACTTTAGAGTTATTTCTGGTAACCGGAAGTGGTACTTTCTTTATTGCCGATTTTTCAAAAACCTTCAGAATTTGTAATTTTCATTCATATTGATCATTTGGCAGCATATTCAAATAACGTTTCTTGTTTCGAAAAGAAATAAGAGGTTCTGATACAAACTAACCTACAATTTCCATATGTGGATTCTAGTGAAGTTCTGACCCAACACCCTCCGTGTTATACCAATGTACAAGACAGTCTATGGGAGCTTACCCCACCTTTATTTCTTTATCTAGTTTTACAGACCGAACATTGTGAATGGTCGTCTGGATTTTTAAAACATGTCTTTATCTGATGATTGTGGGGTGGAGTGGGGTGGAGTGTATTGGACTGTGGTAGAGTGGGATGGGGTGGGGTGGAGTGGGGTTGGGGTGGGATGGGGTGGGTTGGAGTGGGGTGGGGTGGGGTGGAGTGGGGTTGGGGTGGAATGGGGTGGGATGGGGTGGGGTGAGTGCGGTGGAGATTGGTGGAATGGGTGGAGTGAGGTGGATTAGAGTGGACTGGGGTGGACTGGGGTGGATTTCGATGGAGTGGGGTGGAATGGAATGAAGTGAAGTGGGGTCGGTTGAAATGATGTAGAGTGGAGGTGTGGAGTGTCGCGGAGTGGATTGGGGTGGAGTGGAGTGGGGTGGGGTGAGGACCCATACAGCACACATCAGACAACATCACGTCAAAATGACAAACTTAAAACTGAACAGCACCAATTGAGGAGAGACATCCAATTCCTTTATTTAAAAAAACTACAAAAAGAGATCAGAAAAAGATAACATGTCTAAATGTCATCCCCACTCACGATGAAATCATTCAATTTTTTCCAAATATCACCAGCAAGAAACAACGCATCGTGCTACTTAATCCAAATATCACCAAACAATCATGCCATTTAATCTGAAGGCTGTAGGAATTGTCTCACGATATGTTGCAATCTTGACGTCACCGGCTGCTGGTATAAAATATGTTCGACAGCTATGCCATTTGCTATTAATTTTTTTCCGTCTATATATAGGCGTAGGCGGCTTCGGTAATATAATACAACCAATAGACAAAAGCCACATGACACTTCCAATTTGTCAATGTCAAAAAGTCATGTAAACAACTCATTATGTCGACAATAAATTTTAATTATCTACATTCACATTAACACACAAAAATGGGAGGGCGTGGTCAAATGATAGAGATCATGAGTGTAGACTCGAAAGTTTCAAGTTCGGATCCCCGTCTTGAGTCTGAAGTACGTTATGTTGACTCAGCTCTAATAGATACCTAACCACGTTACAGATACAAAACGTTAGGAAAACTCCCTCCTCCTCTACTCCCCCCCCCCTACCCCTGTTCGAAATTGAAAAAATGTGTATGGAAAATATTAACTTTTATCAGTGTCCAGCCCCCCCCCCCACCTCTCGGAAATTTAAGTCCACCTCCACTCAAGAAAGTTTCAGGCGCCACCCTCATCTGCGGAGAAAAAAAGTCTGAAAGAAACACAGAAACTACCCCTCTGCATACCGAGGTCATTGAAACAGACTAATTCTACTTCAGCCGTCTCAGACACGAACGGGAAAAGATGATGAAATATACCAAATCAAGCCGACACAATCTAAAAATAGAATAGGATATTCTATCACCTACTCAACCAATGATTGAAAGAAACCCGGACTCAAACAGATTTAAACTGAATACAATCGACGCGACCAAAACAGCGACGGTTGCGCCAAAAATGTACCGATCAATTTAAGCTGTCTGTTCTTCTTCCTCTTGAGGGAATTTTTCGTTTTTGTTGAAAAATGTCGACAACTGTGTAGGTTTTTGTTTAAAAAAATGTCGCCATTCTGTAGGTTTTCGTAGGTTTTTGTTGTTTGAAATGCCAGCGCTCATATTTCATCAAATAATTTTGGAGAAGTTTAGGTTTTGGAACATTTCGTTCTGTCGAAGTGCCAAAGCTTATAAATATAAAGGCGTCAATAATTCAGGAGAAGTTTAAGTTTTGGAATATTTCGTTTTATCGAAGTGTAAAATAATCATGAAGAAGTTTAGTTTTTGGAATATTTAATCAAGTGTCCCCATGCATAAGTCGTCAAATAAATCTAGAGAAATTTGGTTTTGGTTTTTTTTTAAACTGAAGTGCCGTCGCTCATCGGCGAAAAGCAATGTGCAGGTGATTACAATCTGATCGATTATATAAGCCAAGAGGTAAGCAGAAGGTTATTATAAAGTATATGAACTAGGAAGTCTAGGTAAAATATGATACAAGTAGACTTATATGTGATACAATTAGTCTTATATGTGATACAATTAGTCTTATATGTGATACAATTAGTCTTATATGTGATACAATTAGTCTTATATGTGATACAATTAGCCTTATATGTGATACAGTTAATCTTATATGTGATACAATTAGTCTTATATGTGATACAATTAGTCTTATATGTGATACAATTAGTCTTATATGTGATACAATTAGTCTTATATGTGATACAATTAGCCTTATATGTGATACAGTTAATCTTATATGTGATACAATTAGTCTTATATGTGATACAATTAGTCTTATATGTGATACAATTAGTGTTATATGTGATACAATTAGTGTTATATGTGATACAATTAGTCTTATATGTGATACAATTAGTCTTATATGTGATACAATTAATCTTATATGTGATACAATTAGTCTTATATGTGATACAATTAGCCTTATATGTGATACAATTAATCTTATATGTGATACAATTAGTCTTATATGTGATACAATTAGTCTTATATGTGATACAATTAGTCTTATATGTGATACAATTAGTCTTATATGTGATACAATTAGTGTTATATGTGATACAATTAGTGTTATATGTGATACAATTAGTCTTATATGTGATACAATTAGTCTTATATGTGATACAATTAATCTTATATGTGATACAATTAGTCTTATATGTGATACAATTAGCCTTATATGTGATACAATTAATCTTATATGTGATACAATTAGTCTTATATGTGATACAATTAGTCTTATATGTGATACAATTAGTCTTATATGTGATACAATTAGTCTTATATGTGATACAATTAGTCTTATATGTGATACAATTAATCTTATATGTGATACAATTAGTGTTATATGTGATACAATTAGTCTTATATGTGATACAATTAGTCTTATATGTGATACAATTAGTCTTATATGTGATACAATTAGTCTTATATGTGATACAATTAGTCTTATATGTGATACAATTAGTCTTATATGTGATACAATTAGTCTTATATGTGATACAAGTAGCCTTATATGTGATACAATTAATCTTATATGTGATACAATTAGTCTTATATGTGATACAATTAGTCTTATATGTGATACAATTAGTGTTATATGTGATACAATTAGTCTTATATGTGATACAATTAGTCTTATATGTGATACAAGTAGCCTTATATGTGATACAATCAATCTTATATGTGATACAATTAGTCTTATATGTGATACAATTAGTCTTATATGTGATACAATTAGCCTTATATGTGATACAATTAGTCTTATATGTGATACAATTAGTCTTATATGTGATACAATTAGTGTTATATGTGATACAATTAGTCTTATATGTGATACAATTAATCTTATATGTGATACAATTAGTCTTATATGTGATACAATTAGTCTTATATGTGATACAATTAGTCTTATATGTGATACAATTAATCTTATATGTGATACAATTAGTCTTATATGTGATACAATTAGTCTTATATGTGATACAATTAGTCTTATATGTGATACAATTAGTCTTATATGTGATACAATTAGTCTTATATGTGATACAATTAATCTTATATGTGATACAATTAGTGTTATATGTGATACAATTAGTCTTATATGTGATACAATTAGTCTTATATGTGATACAATTAGTGTTATATGTGATACAATTAGTCTTATATGTGATACAATTAGCCTTATATGTGATACAATTAGTGTTATATGTGATACAATTAGTCTTATATGTGATACAATTAGCCTTATATGTGATAAGCGGAGATGATGTAGTGTTCATATGTTGGTGTGACGTAGGTAGGCTAGATATATCGATTGTCTGACCATCACGTGCCAACCGCCTTCACCTATAGACCTGGTGTGACTTACATACGACATTCTGTTCGATCATAGACTCTACAATCTACATTACATCGATCACGTCGTTCTATCACAACTGAGAAAGTATTATGTAAAATACGCTGAGCCATTAACACGAAACAACTCATATTGTATTATGGCATTGGTTTTACTGAGCAGATTCCACTGTAGTGGTCTAGCGGTAGAGAGCTGGACTGCTAACCCGTAAGTCTCGAGTTCGAATCCGGGTTCAAGTCAGTAGACCGTCCCTGAGTCCACCCAACTCTGATGGGTACCTAACTCACGTTAGGGAAAGTAAAGGCGGCTGGGCATAGTGTTGACCACACTATCTCTTCATATGTCGAGGTCACAGAAACAAGTGAACTCTACTTCACTTGCCCCATATACCGTCAGGTTTGAAAGGGAAAATTGACTTAAATTGTTTACTACGTACTGCAATATCAGCAGTGGCGGAACTAGAAAAAAAGGGCCACCCCGCAAAAATTTTTTTTAGGCCCCCCCATACATATATATATATATATATATATATATATATATATATATATATATATATATATATATATATATATATATATATATATATATATATATATATATAGGAACATAGGATATTCATTGCTGGCCTGTTCGAGTTTTGAAAAAAAAAATGTTTTTTTTTCAATTAAAACAAATTATAACATCATGTCATGTGTGTAAGTGCATTAGTGAGTTTTGTAAAAATCAGTTTTATTTTATCTCTGCTATAAGACCTTTTAACCTCTAGTCGTTCAAAAGAATATAAAGCATGAAAGCTTTGTATGTAAGTTATGTTGTCTCGTGTTATGTTTATTTTCATGTGTTTTTTTTTCGAATTTATATTATTAATTTTAAATACATTTCCTTTTTATACAATGTCTTTCATAAGTAAGTACTTTACAAATAAATAATAATTAAGAGAAGTAATTGCTTTTTAATTTGTTTAGTACAAATCTATTAAAATGAGCTTATGAGCACCCTTATTTGACTATTTAAAAAAGGGAAATAAGTCATGGAAGTGGTTTGAACGTTTGCTTAGCTTTGATAAGTTTGATTGTAGGAGAAAGAGGACTTGGCTTTCACAGTGTTTTAAAAACAAAGGGAAAAACAATATACAAGAGCGTGGGGTGGTGTCTATAGAAGCTACGGTAATCTTTTTTACAAAATAACCATCAAGTAAAAAAAGAAAGGAAATTATTTTTTTTTTTAAATATAAAAAAATTATTTTGGTCGGCTGTGGGCCCCTAAATGGCATGGCCCCCCCCCCCCCCCCCGCATTACGGGGTCTGGCGGCACTGTAGTTCCGCCCCTGAATATCAGTGCTCGAGCAGTTTCTAACCCGCCTGACACTTATTTTATTGGGGGTCGAGTTCGCTTGAAGCCGTGTTCATGACATAAATACTAAATCTACATCTGTTATTTTCTGTTCACGCGTGTTCTAAAAAAAACGAATTCTTGATGAATTCTTGTCAAAAATTCGTCAGCATAATTCCTATGTCTGGAGTCTACGCCCGCGGGGTGGGGATGGGATAGGAGGGGGGTGGTCTGTCCTACTCTCATCAATTTTCAGACCCGGAGCTTCTATAATAGCACTTCCTCGGTCTGCCTTTAATGTCGGCTTCCCATTGGTTAGCTGGGCATCTACCAGACCGATTGGTGGACCCACCGCAGTGCCGAACACAAAGACTCACGTGTAATACGGGGATCATGTGACTGAAATGTTAACTATTAATTATGACATTCACGGATCGAAGTAGCTGCTCAAGGCTGTATGGAGCGTACGGTACTTGATAAATGGGCTTTTATATCTGTGCTAACAAACAGGGCTCCGACATTAGGGCTCCGACATTAGGGCTCCGACAGTAGGGCTAGAAATCAAGGCTCCGATATTAGGGCTCTGACATTAGGGCTAGACACCATGGCTCCGACACCATGGCTCCGACATTAGGGCTCCGACATTAGGGCTCCGACATTAGGGCTCCGACATTAGGGCTAGACACCATGGCTCCGACATTAGGGCTCCGACATTAGGGCTCCGACACTAGGGCTACGACATTAGGGCTCCGACATTAGGGCTCCGACATTAGGGCTAGACACCATGGCTCCAACATTAGGGCTCCGACATTAGGGCTACGACATTCGGGCTACGACATTCGGGCTCCGACATTAGGGCTCCGACATTAGGGCTCCGACATTAGGGCTCCGACATTAGGGCTACGACACTAGGCTCCAACATTAGGGCTCCGACATTAGGGCTACGACATTCGGGCTACGACATTCGGGCTCCGACATTAGGGCTCCGACATTAGGGCTCCGACATTAGGGCTCCGACATTAGGGCTCCGACATTCGGGCTCCGACATTAGGACTAGACACCATGGCTCCGACATTAGGGCTCCGACATTAGGGCTCCGACATTAGGGCTCCGACATTAGGGCTACGACACTAGGGCTCCGACATTAGGGCTCCGACACTAGGGCTCCGACATTAGGGCTCCAACACTAGGGCTCTGACACCAGGGCTCCGACATTAGGGCTCCGACACTAGGGCTCCAACATCTAGGGATCCGACACTAGGGCTCGACATCTAGGGCTCCGACATCTAGGGCTAGACACTAGGGCTCCGACACTAAGGCTCCGACACTAGAGCTCCGACATTAGGGCTCCGACATTAGGGCTCTGCCAATAGGGCTCCGACATTAGGGCTACGACACTACTGCTCCGACATTAGGGCTCCGACATTAGAGCTACGACACTAGGGCTCCGACACTAAGGCTCCGACATTAGAGCTAGACACCAGGGCTCGACATGAGTAATGTGTTCAGTACATCTCCACTAGGCTGATATAACCAACGTTAAACGACTTTGTCTACTCTGGTCGTTACTGATGGTGAACTAATTTAGTCTCACATCAACAGCAAATTTAACCAATTTTTAGAGAAACAGTATTTCGCTAGGTAGTAATGTCTGATGAGAAAGCTGGTAGTTGACTGAAAATGATGTCCAATGCAAACTGGCAAATTTTTAAGAAAATCGTGGTGAAGGATTGATGTGTTTACACCACACTTGCCACACTGCCACACGTATGTCTGAGACCTTCTACTGTATGTGCTAGACCACAGCACATCAGTCAACAGATAACCGAGGTCTGTATAGAAAACGTAAAGACTCCTACGAAACTGGCGCTTAGTGACTTTCTGCTGCACTGGGTGACCTGTTTTACTGACCTTTTGGGCTAACCTTTTGAACTGACCTGTTGGACTGACCTTGTTAAGTGACCTTGTGCTGGTAGGAAACAGGATCAATCAACCTAAATTGGGACCGACAGTAACGACACCTAAACATAATGCGCTAATTCAGCATTAATCTAAAACAGTCACATTTAAGTTTATCGCATTTCAATGAGTCACCAAGAACCATATTACCTTTTACTTGTGTCACATTTAAACGTATCACCGTTTCTATGAGTCACCATATCACCTTCTATGAGCCACCATATCACCTTTTCTATGAGTCATCACACCACCTTATATGAGTCACCATTTCACCTTCTATGAGTCACCATATCACCTTATATGAGTCACCATTTCACCTTCTATGAGTCACCATATCACCTTGTGTGACCATATCACCTTCTATGAGTCACCATATCACCTTATATGAGTCACCATTTCACCTTCTATGAGTCACCATATCACCTTGTGTGACCATATCACCTTCTATGAGTCACCATATCACCTTCTATGAGTCACCATATCACCTTCTATGACTCACCACATTACCTTACGTGAATCACCACATCACCTTACATGAGTCACCATATCACCTTCCATGAGTCACCACTTCGCCTTCTATGAGTCACCATATCACCTTCCATGAGTCACCACATCACCTTCTATGAGTCACCATATCACCTTCTATGAGTCACCATATCACCTTTTCTGTTTCACCATATCACCTTATATGAGTCACCATATCACCTTCTATGAGTCACCATATCACCTTATATGAGTCACCATATCACCTTCTATGAGTCACCATATCACCTTGTGTGACCATATCACCTTCTATGAGTCACCATATCACCTTCTATGAGTCACCATATCACCTTCTATGACTCACCACATTACCTTACGTGAATCACCACATCACCTTACATGAGTCACCATATCACCTTCCATGAGTCACCACTTCGCCTTCTATGAGTCACCATATCACCTTCCATGAGTCACCACATCACCTTCTATGAGTCACCATATCACCTTCTATGAGTCACCATATCACCTTTTCTGTTTCACCATATCACCTTCTATGACTCACCATATCACCTTCTATGAGTCACCATATCACCTTCTATGAGTCACCATATCACCTCTATGAGTCACCTTATCACCTTCTATGAGTCACCTTATCACCTTCTATGAGTCACCTTATCACCTTCCATGAGTCACCTTATCACCTTCTATGAGTCACCTTATCACCTTCTATGAGTCACCTTATCACCTTCTATGAGTCACCACATCACCTTCTATGAGTCACCATATCACCTTCTGAGTCACCATATCACCTTCTGAGTCACCATATCACCTTCAATAAGTCACCATATCACCTTCTATGAGTCACCATATCACTTTTTATGAGTCACCATATCACCTTCTATGAGTCACCATATCACCTTCTATGAGTCACCTTATCACCTTCCATGAGTCACCTTATCACCTTCTATGAGTCACCTTATCACCTTCTATGAGTCACCACATCACCTTCTATGAGTCACCATATCACCTTCTGAGTCACCATATCACCTTCTGAGTCACCATATCACCTTCAATAAGTCACCATATCACCTTCTATGAGTCACCATATCACTTTTTATGAGTCACCATATCACCTTCTATGAGTCACCATATCACCTTCTATGAGTCACCATATCACCTTCTATGAGTCACCATATCACCTTTACAAAGCTAGCCCGGCAAGACGATGACGTATCGGTAAACGAGACATCTAAAATAGACTAGTCGTCACGCGCTGCGGGGGTGGTCTGACTGACGTCAGTCGAGTTCTAGCATAACATGCTATCGATGCCGAGTCAACATGAAGCACTCACACGGAGGGCGCTTGAATCCCATCTCCACGGTGTGGCTGCATGGAGCCAACTATGCCAAATATACCACTGTACTCTTGTGTAGTAGATCTTCTTGTAGTCAATACAGATTGTTTTTTAGTTATATCAACATGGAGGATATATAAATTATCTAGAGAGTGCAGTCATGGAGTTACTTAAGAAAAGTGGTAATCACGACTTTCTTTAGCCTACAGGGTAGATGAGAGAAGAGATCTTATAGGATGCACATGTGTACGGTCTACACATATGTCCACGCGTGCCAGGTACCCATTAGTGCTGAGTGCAATGAGAAGCACAAGGGTTTAAGTCTTTTGGGCTGGTGATCATGTGTTCTTCCACTCCACCACACAACACCACTGAGTATCCATACTTCAGTTTCTATACAACATCCATAAAGATTAGTTTAATTAGATCACCATCTTAATTATTTAAAGCTTTCGTTAAGACACAGAGAGCAGTTTCTTCCAGGCGTCCCTTCGGAAAGGAGGGGGGGGGGGAATGGGTGGGTTTGAAGGGAGCACTGGAAAATATACAAAATAAACACTTTAACCAGTGTTGTGGTCGGGTCGGTAGAGCTCAAGGTTGCTGAACCGAATAGTCCTGAGTTCGAAACCCTGGCAGATGAGGCAGGAGATAGGGACAGCAACCCACCTACGAGAGAAAACTCCAACATTATGGAAGCAAATCCAGGAAGAAAAGCAGGCTGACATTGATTCAATTGCCTATATGGCCTATAATAGTTAATTGTGTTGGAGAAATACCCTTCCAACATTACAATTAAGAAGTTTAAGTACGACCCTCCCAACCCCCCCCCCCCCCCCCCCCTCCGCCAAAGTTTCAAGTACTTCCCATTCCCCCGGAGAAGAATATCTAAAATTAATACCGACAGAGAGTAATGCGTATCGTGTGTTGCCAGCGTATCGTGTGTTGCCATACAGCTAATTTCAAACCGAAATTATTTTTCTTCCATTAACCAAATCGACATGTCATATCTTGGTGAAACTGCCCAGAACTAGGTCAATGGCGGTGTTTGTTTACTGAACTGATAAAAAGACAAATTTGCTTTTCATCAAAGAGCGGAGATGACAAATTATTGTAAGGTAATTTATTCCCTCACACTGCACACTGCATAATTAACAATTTATATGTTTCGATATAGATTAGTTCCTAATGAAAATACGTGTCTTTGATGTGAAATTGTGAATGTCAGTCTGGAATTATAGACTGATAACTTATCCTAATTAAAATGTTCAAATTTTTAATCAAATGTGACACACCTGTATTAAGATCATGACATGGTGACCCATTGATTGAAGACTGGCCTTTGTTTTCATCTGGTGCTGTAGGATTATACCCCAGGAACTGGCCTAGTCGAATAACAATTTGTCCGTCTTTTTTACGGAATCGATTATTTTTCTCAGCGCGATACTCACGCGAGTTGGACAATGCATGGCGCAACTATTGGTTTAGCTCAGGGCATTGAGGGGCATTATGATGCCACGCCATCCAAATTTGTTAGCTCAGGGCATCCACAGGCATTATGTCACACCAATCAAGTTTGTTAGCTCAGGGCATCGAGGGGCATTAGGGTGGTAGCCAATCAAGTATGCGTTAGCTATGGGCATTAAGAGGCATCATAATGGCACGCCAATAAAGCCAACATTAGCTTCGGGCATCAACGGGCATTAATACGGCATACCTATTAAGTATGTGTTAGCTAAGAGCATCAAAGGGCATTACAATGGTAGCCATTTAAACCTGGTTCAGCTTCGGGAATCAAAGGGCATTAAGACGTACACCAGTCAAGTCTGTGATAGCTACGTGCATCAAAGGGCATTATGTTGACACGCCAATTCAACATGTGTGTTATGTCGGCATTGTGTGTGCATGTGTGTGCGTGTTTGTATGGGTATTGTGTCTGTGTTTGTATGGGTCTTGTGTCAGTGTTTGTATTAATGTTTGTGAGTGTTTGTATTTGTGTTGGAGGGCTAGAAAAAAAACCAAATAACTAGACCAAATTCTGAAAGTCAAATCAGATCAAACCGTGGCTTTCCAATACATTTTCCCCCTTGTTTTGATTGGCTAATCGCTGCTAGCATGTTGTGTTGAGCTCCTTATCGCGTGTTTCCTGTTATGTTACGTCAAACACAGCTCAACAATCGACTCCCCATAAACGTGCACGTGTATAGTGTTAGTCCTCAGCTCTGGCGCCCACAATCACTCAATCAAACATGGCTAATCCGGTATTCATATCTCGCTGCTGACCAGGATTCCATAGCCTAAAAGGTCAACGAACTTTGTATGACATACCACAATAAATTCCTTGTCTACAACTCAGGCATTTTCTGTTCTGTTCTCTTTTTGTCCTGTATAATAACTTCTTTCCCACAGCGCTAGTTTTCCCGAATTCTCTCCCCATACATGTCCCCTTCACAGATATTTCATATTACATCATCTGTTCCCTCCCCTGTCACGAACAAAACGACTTCTCTCCCTTGCTATGATTTTTTTTTTTTTACATTGAGGCCCCTGGCTCTCGATGACAGGACAGCTTTTTTCGCCGCCTCAGATGAAAAAGAAATATGAATAGAATATTTCGTTCTAGTAATAACATTGGGCTTTAGTTTTTGTTATTTCAATCTAGACGTGATATTCTGATGTATTGAAAGACCGGGTAGTGTGTGTATGGGGGGGGGGAGAGAATAGCAAGTTGCTAATCAAAGGGCGTGGGGGGGTAGGGGGGGGGGGGTTGTAGCCATGAATTAAACATAAGACAGCTGGCGGAGTGGGGTAGAGGGGAGGCATGAATAGATGTCACGAAAACAGGTTCACAAACACATTCGGTTTCTTAAAATCGAGGCATCGGTTGATGAAGGCTAATGTTTGTTTGGGTCTCATTGTAAAAAAATCAATCCGGACAGTATTCTTTTAAAATGTGTTAATAAAACAATTTCGTCCCGATGTGTTCCGATGTGTCCCGCTGTATTCCGATGTGTCCCGATTAAGCGGGATCGAGTGTATGATATAGTATCATGCGCAGACTAGAATGCGGATAAATTACTAATCGGCAAAACTGTAAACACACACACCACAGATGTAAACACACACACTACACAGATGTAAACACACACCACACAACTGTAAATAAACACACACCACACAACTGTAAACACACACCACACACAGACGTAAAATGCCACTTGCATGATCAACCACCATTATCTGCCTGAAGGTCAATGACACAGCTCCCCTCCTGCTCTCAACAAACACGGCGATCAATCATTTCAAGAACAGTTTACATCTGCTACAAATGTGACCCACACACAAGAACAGTTAAATCTGCTACAAATGTGACCCACACACACACAGGGATCAGTCATTTCAAGAACAGTTTACATCTGCTACAAATGTGACCCACATACACAGGATCAATCATTTCAAGAACAGTTTACATCGGCTACAAATGTGACCCACACACAGGGATCAATCATTTCAAGAACAGTTTACATCTGTTACAAATGTGACCCACACACACACAGGGATCAGTCATTTCAAGAACAGTTTACATCGGCTACAAATGTGACCCACACACACACAGGGATCAATCATTTCAAGAACAGTTTACATCGGCTACAAATGTGACCCACACACACACAGGGATCAATCATTTCAAGAACAGTTTACATCTGCTACAAATGCGACCCACACACACAGGGATCAGTCATTTCAAGAACAGTTTACATCTGCTACAAATGCGACCCACACACACAGGGATCAATCATTTCAAGAACAGTTTACATCGGCTACAAATGTGACCCACACACACACAGGGATCAATCATTTCAAGAATCGTTTACATCTGCTACAAATGTGACCCACACACACAGGGATCGATCATTTCAAGAACAGTTTACATCTGCTACAAATGCGACCCACACACACACAGGGATCAATCATTTCAAGAACAGTTTACATCTGCTACAAATGCGACCCACACACACAGGGATCAATCATTTCAAGAACAGTTTACATCTGCTACAAATGTGACCCACACACACAGGGATCGATCATTTCAAGAACAGTTTACATCTGCTACAAATGCGACCCACACACACAGGGATCAATCATTTCAAGAACAGTTTACATCTGCTACAAATGCGACCCACACACACAGGGATCGATCATTTCAAGAACAGTTTACATCTGCTACAAATGCGACCCACACACACAGGGATCAATCATTTCAAGAACAGTTTACATCTGCTACAAATGCGACCCACACACACAGGGATCAATCATTTCAAGAACAGTTTACATCTGCTACAATTGTGACCCACACACACAGGGATCGATCATTTCAAGAACAGTTTACATCTGCTACAAATGCGACCCACACACACAGGGATCAATCATTTCAAGAACAGTTTACATCTGCTACAAATGTGACCCACACACACAGGGATCAATCATTTCAAGAACAGTTTACATCTGCTACAAATGTGACCCACACACACAGGGATCAATCATTTCAAGAACAGTTTACATCTGCTACAAATGTGACCCACACACACAGGGATCGATCATTTCAAGAACAGTTTACATCGGCTACAAATGTGACCCACACACGGAGATAATGATAGAAGACAGTTTACTCTTGTAAGTGCTTGTTTTATTTATTTTTTTTGTCTACTAAATGAAAAGTGTTAAATACAGGCGGTTAGTTAAACTAAAACACGGCGTTCTGTAGCTCTAGATATTGAAGTAGATAATAACATTAACACGTGCATACTTCCCATACGGATGGCGTGGCCGAACGGTAGAGCGCACAACTGCGAATCCGATAGTTTTGAACTTGAATACCAGGCTTGAGTCCGTAGGACATCACTGGGCTCACCAAATTCTGATGGCTACCTGTCTCACGTAAAGTAACGGTGGCTGTGCCTAGTGCTGACTTTAAAACCCGAGGTCACAGGTGAGAAACAGGTGAACTCTACTTCATCTGCGTCATGTGCCGCCATCTTTGTGAGGGTAACATTATAATCCCGATGGTCACATTAAGCCTGATGCGGTACCAACAATCATCCCTTAATCCCCTACTGTCAGACCTTAATCTATTAACTAAGTACAACATCATAACCCAGCATTCGTTTAGAGAAAGTATTTTTCCTCAAAAGAAGTGGATTATAGGCGGCACGGCTATCGTTACACGTCAACCACCCCTGCCCCCACGTTTAGCTTGTATCACATTAAGTACCTACAACGTTATCTGTCAACTATAGCGACAACCCACCCATGCGTTGTTGGCACATTGAGTCTATGTTTTAACATAAGATTTGTATGTAAGTTACCACAAGCTCTTGATCACCGCTTAAAACAATATGGAAAAAAATGTTTATAATGCATATCATATGTCACTGTACATGACACCAACTGGTAAAAGTTCAAAACTAGAATCCATATGCTTTTAACTGAGGTGTATATAATACATGCGTTTTTAGAATATGTTTCTATTCTACTTCGAGAATGTTGATCAGGGTTTCCTTCAGGCATTTTTAATTCGTGAGAGAGTTGAAAGGTTTGCATAAAAAATTCCGAAAAAGGGGTTGGGGGTTGACAATTTTAAATTTAAAATTTTAAAAAATTTTTCTACCGGAGGAAGGTATGGCGATGGACTCCCCCCCCCCCCCCCCCCCCATCACAGAGAAGCCTACAAGAACGACAAAACTTAATTTGAACATTTAAATTGTATTATTTTGTTCTTAATTTCACCAGACCGCTGCCTTGTGCACTTTGCTGCATCGCCCTCATTTCGTTTACCCTAATTAGCAGGGTAATTGCGGAAGTTAATTACATGGGCTAATTTATGTAATTACACCATTAGCATATTAGTAACTAGCTGCTTTATGTAATTCTTATGTAACGATAGTGGGTGATTATCATAAGCGTTAATTAGCTGTCTCAATCAGCGTTACTAATTATTCCGACGAACGTGGGGTAGGGCACGCCAGTGCTGGTCTGGCCTGTGCCCCTGGGGTGGGGTTGAGAGCCAGTGGGAGTCGTGCAGCTAGACGCCGGTGTGAGGTGGGGGTGGGGGAGGGTCAGACTGTGATCACAGCTCTGTCAACTAAATGTCAGTGAATTATTTATGAGCAGCAAACTTGAACTTGACAATCAAACATCAAAAGCGGCATAACTCGGAAAACACGTGATTCGCCAGTTATATCCTTATGAAATTAAAAAAGCGCAACTTTACATTCAAGTAGGTCATTAGGCCTGCCACCCCCCACCCCCCTCAAAGCTATGGTCAGGTCCATAAACCCCGCCCCCCATCATACCAATGGTAAGATCAATAGGCTTGCCACCCTGCCACCCCCACCCCCATCGAACCTATGGTCAGATCCATAGACACCCCCCCCCCCCACTCGAACAGAAAAATCGAGTCAAAAATTAAATGGCACAATATCCCGTACATACGTATTACAAAAGAAAAAGTAACAGATTATAGTCAAATTATCACCAAAACATGTCGAAAATGAACTAACACAAACCGAAACGCTGAACAACAAAACATGTATCGATGTATTAGCTTGAAACAAATCTGTAAATAACTCCAGTGTGTAGCATGTGTGTAGAGTTGTGATCATTACGATCAGTGGCGTAGGCAGGGGGGGGGTTAGGGGGGGGTCATAACCCCCCCCATAGACCCCTCGGTATATAGAAAAAGTATGAGGGGGGGGGGTGCAAATCGAAAGTTTGAGGGGGGGGTGCAAATCGAAAGTTTGAGGGGGGGGGGGGGGGGTGCAAATGGAAAGTTTGAGGGGGGGGGGGGTGCAAATCGAAAGTTTGAGGGGGGGGTGCAAATCGAAAGTTTGTCCCCGGGTAAAAATTGGACCCCCCCCCCCTTGAGACGATCCTGGCTACGCCACTGATTACGATGTAGTTTGTGTATAACTCAAGTGTGTATCATGTGTGTAGAGTTGTGATCATTACGATGTAGTAACATCCCTATACCGTGCGTAGACGTGCTGTTACAGAGGCGTCACCGCACCGGCTAGCCCTCAGATGGGGAAGTATAGAAGGTTATAAATATTGCTGACCACATATTGCCACTGTATAAGAAACAGACAAACCACTGAAATAATCAGAGAAAAAAATAAAGACTTAAAAACACAAAAGTACTGCAATGCTATTGTTACCTATTTTATGCATTTTTCTTTTTATCAAGCTATCGAAGAAATTTTTTAAAATTTATTATTTATTTTCTATATTCAATTGTTAAACAAATACAGCTAAAATTTCCCGAAATCATGGTGTCTAAAATCTGAACTTTATTACCATCATTTTGTTTCCTTTTAATTATCAACTCATATCATTGACGGCGCCTCTTCAACTGTTCAATTTTTAAAACCACATTTTTTTAGCCTTAATAAAATTATAATAAAAACATTCAGTGCCACATTCAATGCCACATTCAATAACATTTGTGTAATGACTTTGTAAAAGTTGCGTCTGAAACGGACGCGAGGATTGAATTTTATTTTATCGTGTGGTAGAAAAAAAAATGACAGAATTAAATCGAGTTGGTCGTCTGCTGTCAGATGACGGATAAAGAAGCTTTAATGTCAGTCAAACGTTTTTAATTCCCCCGATTTTTCCCAGACGACACTGCTATTCCCCATCTTGATACGGCCGTTAAGTTGCTTTGGGGGATTGCGCTATGCCGCGGCGGCTACTTCCTGTCATGCGCAGATTGTTTCTGCCATGCGCAGATCCCCTATGTCACGCGCAGATGAGGTTGTATCTAAAATATGAATGTCGCTAGAGAAGGAGAAAAAAAACGAGTTTTTGAAGGTAGAAGAAGAGAATTTAGGATAACGTTTAAAATATTCATTACGTTTAAAGGTTGCATGTTATATTTCCATAGGCCATTAATTCATGATTTGGATTGGAATGATGGTTTCGGGTCAATGAAAAGTTGCATAATCTTCGCTCTTAACCTAGTTGTAATTTGTAAAGGTTTTTAATTAAGTTCTTGGTTTGCTCTAGGTTAGCCGTACCGACATAACCGAATTTCACAATACTTTGGTTACTACTTCAGCGAATATAGTTTAGGGTGAAGGTTGAAATTCTTTGAGATTCAACAGGCTAAGGCCTAGGTCACAGAATACTGAAAACTATTTGTACTGCTGTTAAGTATCATATTTAGTGATGCTTATAATACGAATACTTAGCTACAAATAGTAACTTTCAATGTATATATTAAATTCAGCCAGCACTGTGGTATAAAATGATTGAAGTTTAAGACTAACCATACTGCCTAATTCAGGTATTTTGACCAATTTATTTTACATCATTTCAAAATATTTAAATTTTGTTTTTTGGTCATTGTCAAATAAATGATATTCCAACAAATTTGTTTTTTTTTTTAATTTTTCACATACTTTTAAAATTAAGCGCATTATGTAATTTCTCATTTCAGTTTGTATCCTGGGTGCTTAATCTTAACTCTTTACACTTGACGAACTGCCATAAATTTTAATGAACCTATAAAAAAAATCTAAATATTTTAATTAATGACGTCGGTGTAACCACGATCACGACTTAAATAACTCATCTATTTTCTTACCTCCCCTACTCCATATTACTCTCCCTTGACGGTATTCTTATCTCCCCTATTCCCAGTACTCTCATTTCGGGTAATTTAGAAAAACATTTTAAATCAAGCGATTAAATGTCTTCTAAATATGACTCAAAACGTCTTTTTTATGAGGTTACCGAGTACAAGATTTTAACTGGATAAATGATATCCGAGAATTCGTTTGACAATCTATAAATAGAACAGGCAGCAGAATCTAAACATTGCGTCAAGTAAGGAAAATACAGGGAGATTACTTGATAATTAATTAGGCAGAATTAATGGCGTCAAAGATATTAGAAAATTGTTGTTTACATTAGTGTCATTAATTTTTTATGGCATATTTTTAGCCCTAAAACTGATAAATAAAGCATTTGTTTAGTTTTGTATTGTAGATATTGTACGTTGTACATAATGATATGCCTACATTGAAAGTGGGAGCGTAGACCTCGCTCGATAGGATTAAGTTCGATTCATGTACACCCCGTAAAACCTGACAAACTGTCATTTCTAATCTGTTTGATGCCGGTCCGGTCATTTCTAAACCGTACATTGCCCGTAATGTTATCTCTTAACCGTATATTGCCGGTCCGTTCATTTCTAAACCGTACATTGCCGGTCCGGTAATTCTAAACCGTGCATTGCCGGTCAGGTCATTTCTAAACCGTACATTTCCTGTCATGTTATCTCTTAACCGTATATTGCCGGTCCGGTAATTTCTAAACCATACACTGCCGGTCCGGACATTTCTATACCGTACATTGCCGGTCGGGTCAATGCTTGGCCGTACATTGCCGGTCGGGTCAATTCTAAACCGTACACTGCCGGTCCGGTCATTTCTAAACCTTACATTGCCGGTCGGGTCAATTCTAAACCGTACATTGCCGGTCCGGTAATTTCTAAACCGTACATTGCCGGTCCGGTCAATTCTAAGCCGTACATTGTCGGTCCGGTCAATTCTAAACCGTACATTGCCGGTCGGGTCAATGCTAAGCCGTACATTGCCGGTCCGGTCAATTCTAAACCGTACATTGTCGGTCCGGTCAATTCTAAACCGTACATTGCCGGTCGGGTCAATTCTAAACCATACATTGCCGGTCCGGTCATTTCTAAACCGTACATTGCCGGTCCGGTCAATTCTAAGCCGTACATTGTCGGTCCGGTCAATTCTAAACCGTACATTGCCGGTCCGGTCAATTCTAAACCGTACATTGCCGGTGTGGTAGTCTCTAAACCGTACATTGCCGGTTGGGTCAATTCTAAACCGTACATTGCCGGTCCAGTCATTAATTGCTGAGTGTACTCCTGGTTGACCCGAGGAATAAAAAAGGGAGGTAATTCTGTGTGTCGCCACACGCAACCAACACATTTAGTGGGCGTTGTCTTCTACCCTGTGCTGCAGTTAATGTATGTGTTTTTTTTTTTATTGGTAGTGGTAGTTTAGACCAGTGAGGTCATTTAACTCTGAGTTCATTCAGCTCAGTATTGTCATTTAGCTTGGAGGCTCAATAAGTCTTCTTGCAGTTGGGTCGTTAAACTCACTACTAAGTTCAAATTGATTAAGCTCTTAATTCATCTAGAATACTAAGGTAATTTAATACGAAAAAAAGACCATTAAGCTCAGCGAGTTTTCTTAGTTTAGTTAGGTCTTTTTGCTCACTAAGTTATAAAACCCAATAAATTCATTAATTAAACTCAGTCAAAAGCTAAACTCAGCTAAAGTAATTTAGCTCGTCATGGAAATGTAACTTTAAAAAAAGATTCTTTATGCACATAAACACTGAAAGCACATAAAGGGTAAGCTCAATAAGTCATATAGCAAAATGGGGTCATTAGCCTACACAACAGACATAAAATAAAAGTGAGCAAGTCGCTATTTACATTAACAATATTCCTCTATTGATCTAGATTCTAGAACAGCAGCGTTTACTTGGGCTTGTGACTAGGTTTCACTGTTTTGTAGGCTTGTGACTAGGTGACTAGGTCTCACTGTTTTGTAGGCTTGTGACTAGGTCTCACTGTTTTGTAGGCTTGTGACTAGGTCTCTCTGTTTTGTAGGCTTGTGACTAGGTCTCACTGTTTTGTAGGCTTGTGACTAGGTGACTAGGTCTCACTGTTTTGTAGGCTTGTGACTAGGTCTCACTGTTTTGTAGGCTTGTGACTAGGTCTCTCTGTTTTGTAGGCTTGTGACTAGGTCTCACTGTTTTGTAGGCTTGTGACTAGGTCTCACTGTTTTGTAGGCTTGTGACTAGGTCTCTCTGTTTTGTAGGCTTGTGACTAGGTCTCACTTTTTTGTTTACACTGGCTTGTGACTAGGTCTCACTATTTTGTAGGCTTGTGACTAGGTCTCACTGTTTTGTAGGCTTGTGACTAGGTCTCACTGTTTTGTAGGCTTGTGACTAGGTCTCACTTTTTGTTTACACTGGCTTATGACTAGGTCTCACTATTTTGTAGGCTTGTGACTAGGTCTCACTGTTTTGTAGGCTTGTGACTAGGTCTCTCTGTTTTGTAGGCTTGTGACTAGGTCTCACTGCTTTGTAGGCTTGTGACTAGGTCTCACTGTTTTGTAGGCTTGTGACTAGGTCTCTCTGTTTTGTAGGCTTGTGACTAGGTCTCACTGTTTTGTTCGCTTGGTCTTGGGACTAGGTCTCACTGTTTTGTTGACTTCGGTTTTCACTACGGGTTTCTTTCAGCAACCTCCCCCCCCCCCCTCCCAATCGAAGAATCGTAGTTGCTATCAAATCACAATATAGCTGGAATGAAAAAACAAATGTGCGCAGGTCAGCATTTTTTCTCGCTTTAGAGTTAAGAGAACCATGTTTTGCCAGTGGCAGCGTAAAACCCTCCCCACCCCCACCCCTCTCGATAAAATTATGCGTCTTTTGCCTTTTACATATAATTCACGGCGATCCAAGCATCTGATAAATAATTACAGGCAGAAAGTAACTGTTAACTTTATTATAAATGTTTTTTTTTTCACTTTGTTATGAGTGTTACACTGTTTTGACACACAACTTCAACTTATGAAAAATACGCGGCCTATGTCTCTTTTAGTTGGATCGAGAGTTGCTTAATTTCTAGTTTTTTATATTGAACAAATTGAAATTAAATCTAACAGCCACTAGGCATCACGATGTGTGATTTTGTAGAAGCTATAACGGGTACAGATTTCGATATGGGCTTATGGCAAAGCGTCTTATATATATCGTGTGAAATTGGCTTGTGGCAAAAAGTCTCACATATTTTGAAATGGGCTTTTGATAAAAAGTCATATGTATTGTGAAATGGGCTTATGGCAAAAAGTCTTACATTGTAAAATGGGCTCAGCGCACAAAGGGAAATAATTCCGCCTTCATTAATTGAGACAAAAAAAAATCTCCCAAAGACCCTCTTCCTAATTTGTTTCATCTGTCTATCTCAATAGCTTGAGGCTATTATCAATAATTACTTAGCCATTGTTTCCTGTGGGAATTAGTCCTAGGTCCGTCTGGCGCTCATAATCACTTAATGGGACTCTGGGGTGGGGGACGGGCACCAGAGGGACGGGATTTTATAGCAAGCCAAGCCAAGAAGACAAAAAAAAAATTAATAGCGGCTTAAGTTATTTCAATTCACATCAGCCAAGTCAAGACACAAATAAAAACAGTTTTAGTGGCAGGAAGAAAAGACTAGTAGTGTATAATTGGCATGCGATCGTTTTGTTTATGTCTTTGTTTGTTTGGCTTTTGCAAGCTTTTATAGATTCAAACGTTATCTTAGGAATTTTCAAATAACTTACAGCTACACACACACACATACACACACACACACACACACATATATATATATATATATATATATATATATATATATATATATATATATATATATATATATATATATATATATATATATATATATATATATATACTATCATCAAAAATAAATTGGCATGAGCTACTGCAGTCGTTTATTCCTGGAGTATTCACAAATCCGTCCGCTACTTCTAGAAAATTCAAGCTCGCTATGACGTCATTGGTTTGTTGGCTAAATTGTTTACAACAGAAACTAAAGTACATTAAAAAATTAACACCTGACACCCCCCTCCCCCCACGTACTCAGGGGGTCGTATGGCGCACAGTGAATAATGCATTCTTCATTCATTTAGAAGCAGCAGCCATTGACAGCGTGGGCGAAGGCGATCGGTTTCCTCGAGGTGTTTTAAGATCATTTTAAGGTGAGTTGCCTTGTGTGTCGATTGGTTCCTTTCCTTCCTGCTGACGGCAGTCAAGTGCTGTCGACTCGTCTCTGACGTTATTGGGTGGTGGTGGTTGGGGTTGGTGTTGGTGTCAAGTTCGTGGGGGGAGGGGGATGACTTTAGTGTAAACTATATATATAATTCTCTTCTGGGAGACGCTAGAAAACAAGCTGTAAACGCGCTCCCTACCACCCCTACATGGTCTTAGTTAGCTGTGGTTCACGCTATGTTTACCTTCGTGGAGTCGGGTTTAGTGGCGGCTATTAGGGGCAGATAATTTAGTTTGAAACGATTTTAAACGTGGGGGGAGGGGGGGGGGTTATGGTCCTTAACGAGCTACTTATAGTGTTTTAAAGAAATATTTTCAGTGTCAGCGTTGGTACTGTCGAATTCACAAATTATGAATTACTGAAAAGTAGAAAAAACAACTAAATAGCGGCGTATGTTATGCCGCGGGCCGGCTCGTCGTTTATATTTCATTAATGTTTTTTTTTTTTTTTTTTTTTTTTGGCGTGTTTTGAGTTTTAAATCAGTGTTTTGTCCACATAATGGAGATAAAACAAAGGTGAGAACACACACATTACTTCTAATATAAATGTTCAAACTCTTGTTACCATTATTTGCGGAAACTTAAAATCGAAATCTCATCTTTTTTATAGGCACATAAAAAGTTGTGCAATATTATTATTTTTTTTTTAAAAATCATTTCAATTTTTTTGCTGCATAAATGAAATAACTTTCTAAACGTTTTAACATAGTTTTTTTTATATAAAATTTAATCTATTTTACTTTAAGTTTTAAAAATATTATATTTTCTTTCTGAATATTAGTTGCACTGTTTATCGAGAATTGAATTCTACCAGTAAAACTGATGATCTACACATCACATACAACAGCAAAAGCTATGGACGTGCGTCATACAACCTAACAAAAGAAACATGGGTGTCAACATTACACAACACATAAACAATCCTACACATCAAGAATGCGGGGCTGATATTTTCTCACAATTCTATTAACCCAGATTTAATCAGATCCTGTGGGGGAATTTCCGATTTGCCGCGCAAATTTGGATTTGATGGAAAAAAATCGGTTCGGAATAATTTAAAAAAAAAACCGGGAGTGATCTCCCCTAAACTTTCTCGAATATTCTTACATAAAATAACAGGGGATGGGAACTCGGGCTATAGACATGATTTTTAATCCATTTTAAATACTTAAAGTTTTTAAAATAGAATAAAATCTCGTAGACAAATTAATTGCACACCATGTGAACGCCAAATAAAAAAGCGCATAATAGTGCGCAATATTATTAGTACTTTTAAAATTTACATTAGTTTTTTGAGAAATCGGAAGTAGCGTAAATTACTACTTCCGGTCAACGGAAATTACTCAAAATTTAACAGAAGGTAGACAATTAGATGTTTTACTTACATGTGAAATTTCATTTATCTATCTGAAATAGTACTCAAGTTATAGGCTTTTGAAAAATTCAAAGTAGAAAAAGTACCACTTCCGGTTATCGGAAATCGCTCAAAAGTTGATACGGATCTACGATTTTGATAAAATACTTATATATGAAATTTCATCAACCTTGCTGTAACGGTACTCAAGTTATCGTGTTTACACACGGACACACACACAGACACACACACAGACATACGGACAGAATTGCAAAGCCCGGTTTTTCAGACTGGATTACGCATAAAACCTCTTAGTTTTGATAAATCTGGATTGATAATTTTTGCCCGATTAAAATAAGTCCTCTATACTTCGGATGTGATGAAGGACTGAGGTGTAATACGGTGAAAATTGTTAAAATTTCAAGTGATTTTTGTGCACAATTACAATACTTTCTCTATACTTCGTATATACGAGAAAGTAAAAAACAACAAAAAAAAACAACAATTACGAATGAAATATAATCTTGCCATATGCGTGAGCCCTACCCACCCCTAACTCAACACCACCCCCTCCTCCACCCATACACATCACATCCTACACATTAGAAGACCGATGATTCTGGAATGTTAAAAGCCATTTTTCGCTTGTCTGTCTTAGGTTAAGTCTGGTTTATGGGCGATTTATATCAGGTATCACCACGGCCCATCTTTATGCGACATATTGTTCAGGCTGGTGTCAGTGTCAGTTCAAGTGTCAGTGTCAGTCCAAGTGTCAGTGTCAGTCCAAGTGTCAATGTCAGTCTTAGTGTCAGTGACAGGCCGAGTGTCAGTGTCAGTCAATGTGTTAGTGTCAGTCCAAAAGTCAGTGACAGGCCAAGTGTCAACGACAGGCCGAGTGTCAGTGTCAGAGTGTCAGTGACAGGCCAAGTGTCAACGACAGGCTGATGTCAGTGACAGGCTGGTGTCAGTGACAGGCCAAGTGTCAACGACAGGCTGGTGTCAGTGACAGGCTGGTGTCAGTGACAGGCTGGTGTCAGTGACAGGCTGGTGTCAGTGACAGGCTGGTGTCAGTGACAGGCCAAGTGTCAACGACAGGCTGGTGTCAGTGACAGGCTGGTGTCAGTGACAGGCTGGTGTCAGTGACAGGCTGGTGTCAGTGACAGGCCAAGTGTCAACGGCAGGCTGATGTCAGTGACAGGCTGGTGTCAGTGACAGGCCAAGTGTCAACGACAGGCTGGTGTCAGTGACAGGCTGGTGTCAGTGACAGGCTGGTGTCAGTGACAGGCTGGTGTCAGTGACAGGCTGGTGTCAGTGACAGGCCAAGTGTCAACGACAGGCCGAGTGTCAGTGTCAGAGTGTCAGTGACAGGCGGAGTGTCAGTGACAGGCTGGTGTCAGTGACAGGCTGGTGTCAGTGACAGGCTGGTGTCAGTGACAGGCTGGTGTCAGTGACAGGCTGGTGTCAGTGACAGGCTGGTGTCAGTGACAGGGTGGTGTCAGTGACAGGGTGGTGTCAGTGACAGGGTGGTGTCAGTGACAGGGTGGTGTCAGTGACAGGCTGGTGTCAGTGACAGGGTGGTGTCAGTGACAGGGTGGTGTCAGTGACAGGGTGGTGTCAGTGACAGGCTGGTGTCAGTGACAGGGTGGTGTCAGTGACAGGCTGGTGTCAGTGACAGGGCAAGTCAAATTTCGGGCCACTTCTGCAAACATTCCGAAACAAAAAACTTGATTGATTAAATTTACAAAAAAAAAGAACATCGAAAATTTTAATACGTAACAAAAATTTTAAAAAATGTTAGTGACAAGTTTTTTTTTTTTTGGAACCCTGAACAAAAATCTTATATAAATTTTTAGTAATTCAGATGCATGACATCAAAATTTGATATTTTATCAGCCAGGTGCTTAGCTTAGCCTTAATGTTTTACCTGTAACTCAGGCACATTGACGATGAAAGGAAATCATACACAACTTACCTTGTTGGTCAGGGTTGGCTGGGCCGCTGAGACACCGGAAAAATTCCGGTGAGCCGCCGGGAAAAATTCCGGTGGGCCGACAGGAAAAATTCCGGTGGGCCGCTAGGAAAAATTCCGGTGGGTCGCCATGATTACTTTTGTAATTGGCCTATTTAGTATTTACAAAAGAAATGCAATCTAGTTCGAGAAAGGGCCGCTTTTTAAACATTTCCCGATACGTTTGTAGACAGCCAGCTAAACCCCTGATGTTGGTATAACAAATTCAGCAGAAACTTTACTGCACTATATAGTATTCGTATATTTGTGTATAGTAATGCAGTATTGTCACACCATCGTCACAACCAGTAGTATAGTGCTGATCAAACCAGTAGTATAGTGTTGATACATCAATATCATTCAATGATTAGACTTTTAACCAAAATACATAGTTTTCTGACATACATTTAACACTACAGTGTAAGTATAGGTTCATATGAGTGCTGGGAAAGTTGGATAACATAATGGATAATTGATCGGAATTCTCGAGAAAAAAAATCAAACAGAGGATGATTTATTAGACTTTAGAGTGATGGGAAAACTGATAAAATATTTCTTGAGTTTCATTCGAGAGTTGTCAATTGTAGAAAACTGTTTAATTCGACACTTTAAATAATCCTACTTCTCGGTTTCCATGGCGATGGAAGGGAGGGGGGGGGGGGGTTAGAAGAACTTGTGCTTCTCAAACTGGGTTCGACTGAACCCAAGGGGTTCGATGAGTCAGGCTCATGGGGTTCCTTGGAGGTCAAGACACACACCCGACTCTTGTTTTAAGGTTGGATATTGTCAGTGTGGACGTTAAACATTATTAAGAAGGGTACGGACAATGCACATAAGAAATTAGTAGGGTTCGGTACCACAAAAAAGGTTAAGAATCACTGCTTGCTTTAGACAAATTTTGACATCCAATTTAAGTTTTTGTTTTTCACAACACGTCAATTCAGAAATGGAAATTAGGCAAAAATAGTAATCAATTTACGAGAAGAAAAAAAAAATCAATTATACTTGTTTGGATTATTTGGCGAGCAAAAAAAAAAAAAAATGGCTGCGTGGAAATTCAGTAGTCTCGATTTCATCAGCGTCAGCATATTGGGATAGAGACTCTCAGCTATGTTACATGGGAAATTCTTGATTAGAAACATTCACAGGTTTTATGTTTCTATAAAATCAATTTTTCCCTTTTATTTAGCATATTTTTATCCGACTAAGATGTACGAATGTATATGTAGGAAATGTACTTCAGACGAATTCAAACAGGTGAAAATCTCTATCTTTGAATCAGACTAAATCAATAGGTAGAAATTTGTCATCATATCACACAATAAACAGGCAGAAATTGTTCATAATATCACACAATCAAACAGGCAGAAATTGTTCATAATATCACACAATCAAACAGGCAGAAATTGTTCATAATATCACACAATCAAACAGGCAGAAATTGTTCATAATATCACACAATCAAACAAGCAGAAATTGTTCATAATATCACACAATCAAACAAGCAGGAATTGTTCATAATATCACCCAATCAAACAGGCAGAAATTGTTCATAATATCACACAATCAAACAGGCAGAAATTGTTTATATCACACAATCAAACAGGCAGAAATTGTTCATAATATCACACAATCAAACAGGCAGAAATTGTTCATAATATCACACTATCAAACAGGCAGAAATTGTTCATAATATTACACAATCAAACAGGCAGAAATTGTTCATAATATCACACTATCAAACAGGCAGAAATTGTTCATAATATCACACAATCAAACAGGCAGAAATTGTTCATAATATCACACAATCAAACAGGCAGAAATTGTTCATAATATCACACTATCAAACAGGCAGAAATTGTTCATAATATCACACTATCAAACAGGCAGAAATTGTTCATAATATCACACAATCAAACAGGCAGAAATTGTTCATAATATCACACAATCAAACAGGCAGAAATTGTTCATAATATCACACAATCAAACAGGCAGATATTGTTCATAATATCACACAATCAAACAGGCAGAAATTGTTCATAATATCACACAATCAAACAGGCAGAAATTGTTCATAATATCACACAATCAAACAGGCAGAAATTGTTCATAATATCACACAATCAAACATGCAGAAATTGTTCATAATATCACACAATCAAACAGGCAGAAATTGTTCATAATATCACACAATCAAACAGGCAGAAATTGTTCATAATATCACACAATCAAACAGGCAGAAATTGTTCATAATATCACACAATCAAACAGGCAGAAATTGTTCATCATATCACACAATCAAACAGGCAGAAATTGTTCATAATATCACACAATCAAACAGGCAGAAATTGTTCATAATATCACACAATCAAACAGGCAGAAATTGTTCATAATATCACACAATCAAACAGGCAGAAATTGTTCATCATATCACACAATCAAACAGGCAGAAATTGTTCATAATATTACACAATCAAACAGGCAGAAATTGTTCATAATACCACACAATCAAACAGGCAGGAATTGTTCATAATACCACACAATCAAACAGGCAGATATTGTTCATAATATCACACAATCAAACAGGCAGAAATTGTTCATAATATCACACAATCAAACAAGCAGAAATTGTTCATAACATCACACAATCAAACAGGTAGAAATTGTTCATAATACCACACAATCAAACAGGTAGAAATTGTTCATAATATCACACAATCAAACAGGCAGAAATTGTTCATAATATCACTCAATCAAACAGGCAGAAATTTCGTTCGTCCCTTCACTCCACCAACTGTATGATTTTTTTATTGACTAAATTCTAATCAGGCCAGTCGCCCACACTGTGTGAAATGTGGGTTATCGCCCCCACACCACTACACCCCACTCCACCACTTCACGCCAATGCTCAGAATTCCCCCACCCACCCACCCCCTAGCTTGAGGACAGAAAGCATTGATCGCCAGGGGAGAGGAGAATCGTTACTGCTTTAAAAAACGTGTCTCAAAGGTCTTGTTTAGTGACTTCACCAGCGTGTCTCAAAGGTCTTGTTTACTGACGTCACCAGTGTGTCTCAGAGGTCTTGTTTGGTGACTTCACCAGCGTGTCTCAAAGGTCTTGTTTAGTGACTTCACCAGCGTGTCTCAAAGGTCTTGTTTACTGACGTCACCAGTGTGTCTCAGAGGTCTTGTTTGGTGACTTCACCAGCGTGTCTCAGAGGTCTTGTTTGGTGACTTCACCAGCGTGTCTCAAAGGTCTTGTTTAGTGACTTCACCAGCGTGTCTCAAAGGTCTTGTTTACTGACGTCACCAGTGTGTCTCAAAGGTCTTGTTTAGTGACTTCACCAGTGTGTCTCAAAGGTCTTGTTTAGTGACTTCACCAGTGTGTCTCAAAAGTCTTGTTTAGTGACTTCACCAGTGTGTCTCAAAGGTCTTGTTTAGTGACTTCACCAGTGTGTCTCAAAAGTCTTGTTTAGTGACTTCACCAGTGTGTCTCAAAAGTCTTGTTTAGTGACTTCACCAGTGTGTCTCAAAAGTCTTGTTTAGTGACTTCACCAGTGTGTCTAAAAAGTCTTGTTTAGTGACTTCACCAGTGTGTCTCAAAAGTCTTGTTTAGTGACTTCACCAGTGTGTCTCATAGATCTTGTTTAGTGACTTCACCAGTGTGTCTCAAAAGTCTTGTTTAGTGACTTCACCAGTGTGTCTCAAAAGTCTTGTTTAGTGACTTCACCAGTGTGTCTCAAAAGTCTTGTTTAGTGACTTCACCAGTGTGTCTCATAGATCTTGTTTAGTGACTTCACCAGTGTGTCTCAAAAGTCTTGTTTAGTGACTTCACCAGTGTGTCTCAAAAGTCTTGTTTAGTGACTTCACCAGTGTGGCTCAAAAGTCTTGTTTAGTGACTTCACCAGTGTGACTCAGAGGTCTTGTTTAGTGACTTCACCAGTGTGTCTCATAGATCTTGTTTAGTGACTTCACCAGTGTGTCTCAAAAGTCTTGTTTAGTGACTTCACCAGTGTGTCTCAAAAGTCTTGTTTAGTGACTTCACCAGTGTGTCTCAAAAGTCTTGTTTAGTGACTTCACCAGTGTGTCTCATAGATCTTGTTTAGTGACTTCACCAGTGTGTCTCAAAAGTCTTGTTTAGTGACTTCACCAGTGTGTCTCAAAAGTCTTGTTTAGTGACTTCACCAGTGTGTCTCAAAAGTCTTGTTTAGTGACTTCACCAGTGTGACTCAAAGGTCTTGTTTAGTGACTTCACCAGTGTGTCTCATAGATCTTGTTTAGTGACTTCACCAGTGTGTCTCAAAAGTCTTGTTTAGTGACTTCACCAGTGTGTCTCATAGATCTTGTTTAGTGACTTCACCAGTGTGTCTCAAAAGTCTTGTTTAGTGACTTCACCAGTGTGTCTCAAAAGTCTTGTTTAGTGACTTCACCAGTGTGTCTCATAGATCTTGTTTAGTGACTTCACCAGTGTGTCTCAAAAGTCTTGTTTAGTGACTTCACCAGTGTGTCTCAAAAGTCTTGTTTAGTGACTTCACCAGTGTGGCTCAGAGGTCTTGTTTAGTGACTTCACCAGTGTGTCTCAAAAGTCTTGTTTAGTGACTTCACCAGTGTGTCTCATAGATCTTGTTTAGTGACTTCACCAGTGTGTCTCAAAAGTCTTGTTTAGTGACTTCACCAGTGTGTCTCAAAAGTCTTGTTTAGTGACTTCACCAGTGTGTCTCAAAAGTCTTGTTTAGTGACTTCACCAGTGTGTCTCAAAAGTCTTGTTTAGTGACTTCACCAGTGTGTCTCATAGATCTTGTTTAGTGACTTCACCAGTGTGTCTCAAAAGTCTTGTTTAGTGACTTCACCAGTGTGTCTCATAGATCTTGTTTAGTGACTTCACCAGTGTGTCTCAAAAGTCTTGTTTAGTGACTTCACCAGTGTGTCTCATAGATCTTGTTTAGTGACTTCACCAGTGTGTCTCAAAAGTCTTGTTTAGTGACTTTACCAGTGTGTCTCAAAAGTCTTGTTTAGTGACTTCACCAGTGTGTCTCAAAAGTCTTGTTTAGTGACTTCACCAGTGTGTCTCAAAAGTCTTGTTTAGTGACTTCACCAGTGTGTCTCATAGATCTTGTTTAGTGACTTCACCAGTGTGTCTCAAAAGTCTTGTTTAGTGACTTCACCAGTGTGTCTCATAGATCTTGTTTAGTGACTTCACCAGTGTGTCTCAAAAGTCTTGTTTAGTGACTTCACCAGTGTGTCTCAAAAGTCTTGTTTAGTGACTTCACCAGTGTGTCTCAAAAGTCTTGTTTAGTGACTTCACCAGTGTGTCTCAAAAGTCTTGTTTAGTGACTTCACCAGTGTGTCTCAAAAGTCTTGTTTAGTGACTTTACCAGTGTGACTCAGAGGTCTTGTTTAGTGACGTCACCAGTGTGGACCACAAAAATAGCCCCAAGTTGTATGTGAATTGTTATTTGTCTGCGTGAGCGGAGAAGAGGGGTGGGGGGCACCTTCTAACAAACAAACACTACCCCCATACAAAACAGCATCAACAGGCTACAAAGTGTAACTGAATTATTTCAGTCTTCCCCCGCCCCTATGCCATCCCCTCCCCTGTGTCCTCCCCTACCCTGAGTCCAAGAAATCAACACGGTGTAAGAGAAAGGTCTGGACACGCGGATTTTAAAACCTTAGGGGCCGGGTTCACCCCAAGCCATGTTATGTCTTTAGAAATTTTAGAGGCAGAGAGTTCACTGGTTACAATGTAACTACCGTTTCTGTTTTGATTTGAACATGTTGAACTGGATCAAAACTTCTCTAGATTTAGCCCCTCTTGGCTTACCACATACCAAATATATATTCATCGAAATCCTGTTAAAATATCTCGACAAACTGTGACAAAAATTCGAGACATTTCGCCATAGCAATATATATCACAGACGGCCATCTCAGTTTTGTCTAGATATTTTAATCACCACGATCTTCCCTCCTTCTTCCAACCCCCCTCTTCCCCGCACAAACTTTCTCCCTGCTTGAGAAAAGCCATTAGCAATGTGTAGTGAAGATCAGTGGTCCCATGGGGTATGGGACAACAGCATAGACACAAGAGCCGAAATTTAAGTTTAGTTCAGTGCGGTAAGCAATACTTGAACTTTTATTTCTTCTTACTTCTTTATTATTATTCTTTTAAATCATCGTATTATTGATGTCAATTTCATCAAAAAGCATTAAATATTATGTGTTAGCATCTTATTCCGAATTCATCCTCTTTTTTTCTGGATTTGTTTTCATAACCTTTGTCCACCCAAATATATCAGCCAACAGTTGTCTGATTTTGGAGTTGTCTCTCCTAGATGGGTAGCTGGCCTTAGCTCAAGACAAGAGTTAGTGAGCATACGCACTACCACCCGACCCCACGAAAAGACCTTTAACATGACAATAAGTGAACAAAAGTTATCACATGAAGCAATCACTGAACACCTTTAGGTTGATAGTCTATTTACCTGTATTTGTTTCTGTCCTCTTTAAATACAATATACACAAACTCACCAGTATGTTAATCCAATATGACCTACCTTGCTGTTTGGTCATATTGCATATTTATGGCCAATCATATGATATGTTGTACAGATATTTATGTTCACATGTAACATAGATTATTTGGCCTAGCAAACGATCTGATCAACCTATAATACAACCAACATCTAATAAACACAAGCAAGTTATACTAAGACCAACAGCCAATGAAGTCAAACAGACAATCTGTACAACTTATTTCATTCGACCCCCACATACTAAGGACTAACAGCCAACACAATTAAGCAGACAATATGTCCAACCTATATATTAGAACCCTCACATAATAAGGACCAACAGACTATCAGACTGACTTAGTCTTGTCTGTAAATGGTAGCAGCTGCAGACGAATCCTCTAATCCCTTCTGACCAAATTTGGACCTCGATTACTTCCCTCTACGGTAGCCGAAAATCCAGGAATATGACAGCTTCTCTCTCGAGCATTCCCCCACGTCCGCCCTCGGTGAAGATCTGACCAAGCCGTTTAATTAGCTCCTCTTTGCACTCGACACACTCAGTGGTGCCACCATCATAGACAACAAGAACTTGGGTCTGGCAGCAGAAGGGTAGCTGGTGTGTTGTATGGTGTCGTAATATATATATATATATATATATATATATATATATATATATATATATATATATATATATATATATATATATATATATATATATATATGTTGACTGTGTTGACTGACGCGAATGTTGACTGGCGTGAATGTTGACTGACGTGAATATTGATTGTGTTGATTGACGTGAATATTGACTGACGTGAATGTTGACTCACGTGAATGTTGACTGACGTGAATGTTGACTGACGTGAATGTTGACTGATGTGAATGTTGACTGACGTGAATGTTGACTGACGTGAATGTTGACTGACGTGAATGTTGACTGACGTGAATGTTGACTGATGTGAATGTTAACTGTGTTGACTGATGTGAATGTTGATTGATGTGAATGTTGACTGATGTGAATGTTGACTGATGTGAATGTTGATTGATGTGAATGTTGACTGATGTGAATGTTGACTGACGTGAATATTGACTGACGTGGATGTTGACAACAGCACGGGACCTGGCGTTAATTAATCAGCTGCAGGCGACTAGAGAATGACGTCACGGCTGACGAGGTTTGTTGTCAGCATGCACCACAGGGGAGTGGGGGGGAAACGTGTGTGGTATTTGTGGAGGATATGTCAACATTCCCACAGTCATGTCTAATAGGCAAATATATTTACAAGATGTAATGGCTAGACGGCCTATTTATGTATAGGCCATATGTAACTAAATGTACCATATTTTTAAAGTACTTAATGTTGTCTAAGCAATCTATATGTTTTAAGTGAATAATATTCTAATACATGCTTATTTTTAATTTGTGTCATAGATCATAGTGTGCCTTATTTACAGCCTATGTGGGGTACCCAGTGTTGGCCTTGAACTCCCAGCTTGACTCCTATCAGGGGTGCCAAATGATGGCCTTGAACTTCCAACTCTTTACCCCTATCATGTGTACCCAGTGTTGGCTTTGAAATTCCAACTTGACCCCTATCAGGTGTACCCAGTGTTTAAAATACGATCGACGTTTCGTGTGACACTGGAATAAAACGCGTCATTAAATTTCAAGTTGCCATGACAACCAGGTCCTGTCGCCAACAAGCCAGGCCCGTTATCTGCCCATTATCTGTCCGTTATCTGTCCGTTACACCAGGTGAGTGTCCACATCTAACAAGGCTGTTGCTGGTATTTGGCCGGAAATTTTCCAGTGTTTGTTTTGGTATTTTTCCGGTACTCGACAGGTGTTTATCTGGTGTTTGTCTTGTGTTCAACATGCCATTTACCCGTTATATTCATGTATAGAAACAAGTATTTTTCACATTTACCCGTTATATTCATGTATAGAAACAAGTATTTTTCACATTTACCCGTTATATTCATGTATAGAAACAAGTATTTTTCTGGTATTTAACGGGAATTTGTCTGAAAATTGTCGTATTTATCCGATAATTATGACAGATATTTTGTCCGACTTTGAAGGATATATAAGTGAGATATCTTTTACAGTTGTAAAGCAACGTTATCAATTCATCAAATCGTATAGGTTACATTTTGTTAATTGATTGAACAATGATGTCAAACAATTGTCATAATTATATTTTAAGTCTTTGTTTTTTAACAAAGATATTCGTAATGGCTAGTAGAAGAACATCAGTTTTACAGTCTGAAAAGAATACATTTGTTCTGAAGTCCAAAAATTATTATTATTTTTTGTCAATGTAACCAACTTATTTTATAAATCCTTTCCTTAAAGATAAAAATACATTGCACTATTAAATTTTATCACTACCATAACTCGAAACTCTAGTGTCAGATTTGGGAATGTATTTTATCTGATACTTAAAACTGTATTAAGCATTTTATTTTTTAAAAATTATCAACTAAAATAAGAAAAAAATGTATTAGATGCGTCAGTAAAACTAAAAGAAGTTCAACTCTCCACGAACATTTGTGACCAGCACTTTTATGTTTACTATTATAATAATCTTATCTAAAGAAAATGCGTGTTTTTTTTGTATTTGACTACAAAATTATCCACCTAATTACAATCGGATAAATAACCGGGTCGTATAACTCTAGCTTGCAAAAATTACAAATCCCCGCTCTGTTTCTATAATCTCAATAGTGAAGAAAGGTCAATTTTTCATGTTGAACTCTACAAATCAGCAATCCCAAATTAAAAATCCATTGCCATTAAAATACCTGCCTGTTGAAGAATCAACGGTTTAACAAGTGTGAAGCTACATCTGAAGTTTATTTTCTGAATCTCTGAAATAACAGGATTAGAACTCTTTAAATCTCACCGTCATGATGAGCGAATGTTAACAGGAAAAGCATGTTTACCTTTAGAGAATGTTTACCTTTAGAGACTGTTTACGTTAAGAGAATGTTTACGTAAAGAGAATGTTTACGCCGAAAGCAGTTGCAGCTTGTATTGATTCAGACAATATTTTTAACCGGCGTGTCCCGGAAAAGCAGACAAATAAACAAGGAAGAAATCTTCTTGATTTCGCAAAAAAAACACACGAGTTCTCGGCCTTTAATCTCGATTGTCGTTCCTGTTTGTGCTGCTTTTTTTTTTATCTCCGAACGCAACAAATTTAACACTTTGTTCAGGTGCTGAGCCCGTGACTCGTAACTCAATAGTGACAGGTTCGAATCCCGCGGTAGAGGGCCTATGATGTATGTATGACATTAGATGGGAACATGACAAAATGGCCCACATGACCACTGGAGATAAACCCTTCACACATAATGTTCATTGAACATTTCAATATGAGTTTGGGGGCCCCTTTTAACAATTTCCCAGACCTCTTGGACGAAGCCAGTCCATCTCTATACATTCCCTTGTATTTTATTGTAAGTAGCTACAGTATTAAAATACACTACTACATGTGTTGTGTATTTATTCTAGAAGTGACTTTGTAAACACATTTTGACCTGAGGTTTTATATGATAGAACTGACTTTATAAATACATTTTGACCTGATGTTTTATATGCTAGAACTGGCTTTATAAATACATTTTGACCTGATGTTTTATATGCTAGATCTGACTTTATAAATAAATTTTGACCTGAGGTTTTATATGCTAGAACTGGCTTTATAAATACATTTTGACCTGATGTTTTATATGCTAGATCTGACTTTATAAATAAATTTTGACCTGAGGTTTTTATATGCTAGAACTGACTTTATAAATAAATTTTGACCTGATGTTTTATATGATAGAACTGACTTTATAAATACATTTTGACCTGATGTTGAAAATGACGTCGATGAACGTGTTTAGACGACAAGATTTCGCAAAGCTATGTAAATATCAATCGTGACATGTCCTTCCCTAATTAATGTTTTTAATTAGAGATTAGTTTCATTAGATCGTGAGTGCATTGTCTCGCAAAAAATAAAATAAATGATAGGCACGTCTTGAAAAGGGGTGATGGGCTTGAAGTGTGTGGGGTTGGGGGTGAGGTGGAGGTGAAGATTAATGAATAGCTGCTGATTTAAGAACCTGTTGTCTGTAGACATCGATTCATGTTAAACATTTGGCACCAACTTACAGACATGAACACCCGCACAAGCTATTGTAGACAAACCATGCATCGGATTACATAAATAACTACTCACTTGCAATCAGAACAAACACGGAGTATCTCTTACGCTCACATTTAACATTAGATGATATCAACACGAACACAACGATATTACATCACACTGAGACATTCACACACACACACACACACACACTCAAACACACACTACACAGGGCATGTATAAAAGACGTCCCCAATACTTAACATGAAAAATCAGCCCTACTTCCCCTTCAACTGTCGATCCTACAATAACCATAAACCTAGCGAGAATCCATTCTACCTGTTTTACATTGGTTTTTCAGATATAAAAATTATATGCTCCGTCACAGTTAGTGAGACTCTTCCCTCAACCAAAAGTCAGACCCCCACCCTTCTAAGGTGCAAGACCCCCCCCCCCCCCACTCCTCAACCTGCAGTATTCCAAGCGATTCTTGACTTCATCCATACGCTAAACACCCCTGTGTGACCGCGTCATGAAATCACGTGACGCTGAGCCCGGCGTCATCCTGGTTTCACTTCCGGTTCCAGTTCTTTATCTCGACGTTATGACGTCATCGCCGGATGACCGAGAGATAAGGTCGGCTGCTGTCGCCAAGCTGTTTGCGGTTGCTGTCACGGCTGTTCAGGGTAGGGGGTTCTGGCGGGCTGTAGCGAGGTGGTTTTTTTTTTTAGCTGGAGTGGTTGAGCTGGGTGTGTTAAGACTAAAGGGGGGGGGGGATGTTGAAATAGTCCTAGTAGTTGTGTTGGAGTTGTTGTATTAGATTGACGAGAAGAAGTGGTTGAGATTAGGTGGTTGAGATGAGGTTGTTATTATTGGAGTGGTTGACTTGTGTGGTCTAAAGTGCATTAATTGCAGTGCTTGAAGCCAGCGAAGTCGTTTTCTACTCAGTGATATATCATTATAATATCGCCAAAATAACTGCAAAAACACGTTGATATTAATCTATAACTTGGTCAGTATAATGAGTGTTTGATTACATCATGTAATATTACATACGCTACTTGGTCATAATGATAGAAGCTTTGATTACATTATTATATCTAGCCTGAACATCATGATTAAGTGCTTGATTACATAATTAATACCGGTTATTTTTGGCTCATCACTGCGACATTTAGATCTTACCCGACAGTTTTAAAAACAAGGTTAAAAATTAATTAATTATCAATGCAATTTTCGCTGTAGGCGTGTATTTTATCATGAAGAATGTGGAGAGCATTTTTGTACATTGACATGCTGTGAAAGAGGTTAAAATATCTTATCAAGACCGCCTTAAACAAGCCATGTCATCTTTAATGACAGATCTGGTGTCTGGAGTATAATTTGCTTTCGTCCTTGTGTTAACTTGCAAAGGGAGAGAAGTATAAAAATAAATAAATTGAAAATGAGCTGAATTTTTGTGTAAACCAAGGGCCTTAATTAGCATGAAATAAACAGACGTAATTTAATTTAAATCTAATAAACGTATGTGAAAGATGTGTACCTGCCTGTATATTTAATATAAAAGTTATAAAGTAAACTGACAATATGGAAAATCAATCAACATAGTAAACGCTATCTAACGTCAGGTAAACATTTATGTCCACGTCTGAGCACAATACACACACAAAAACTGATGTGTTGTAAAATTACTCGAAATACCTTTTGATGCTGAAATGGGATATTATTTTAGAAAGGAGTAACGGCAATAAAATAAGGCGTCTGATCTGGCTGAATAATAGAAAATAAATCTATTAGAATGACGAAAAAAAAAATGTATGAAGTGCAAATGAATATCAATCTATAACCCTAAGATCATGAGACAAAACTCAATTACTTTTTACATCTTTTTCCGGTTTTTAAAATCTCTCTTCAAAGGAACCTCGGAATAATGAATTGTTTTTTTTTTAAATTTCGATTAATTTTTATTTTGGTTTGAAATGAAGCTTCAAACTTGATCAAGCCACTAGAAGAAGACCGGCTTTGATGTTGGGTCAAACTGCTGCTCCATGTCATGAAGAAATTGGATCGGAGCTTATGAGCAGGGGATAAGTGGGTAGAGACCAATTTATAGGTTTATAGGAACTATTTTAAGTATATAAAAATGCATTATAATAGATAAATATATAATTTATATAGAAAATGTGTATTTAACCCTAATGTGCATGTTTTTCAATATGTAAAGCTGTTTATATTTTTTTAAAATACATTCGTATAACATGTATGAAACAGTGTCTGATTATGAAACGGCTTTAGTTTATGTGATATTTAATAACTTTATGAAAAAATTCAGCTCACGATTTTACGCTAAGACAATATTAAGACAAGCTATAGCAATCAATTTGACTCTAATTCTCTCTAATTTTCTCTATCTTTCTCTTCTTTAAGAAAAACCCCACAAAAATACTCTCACTCATACATGTCCACGCGCGTTTGAAATAACACACTTATATAGAGACAGCGACAAATCACCACCAACCCTCTCTACGCAAACACTCAAATTATACACATAACTCTTTCCTACTCTCCCTAACGACGCCACTCCGTGAGCTAAAAATAAATCGTCACAGTGTGCGTAGAGTAAACAATACCCAAAGACCCCACCCTCCAGTACCCTCCCACCTTCATGATTTCCTCTCCCATTCCAGCTCTGGTAAACAGAGGCTGAGGCGCCATTCCAGTGTTGACATCCAGCATACACGCTATGGGCTCACACGAACAGCCGCTGTCTCAACATCTGACACAACATCTGACACAACAGCTGACACAACAGCTGACACAACAGCTGACACAACAGCTGACACAACATCTGACACAATATCTTACATCTTACACAACAGCTAACACAACGACAACAGCTGACACAACATCTGACACAACATCTGACACAACATCTTACATCTTACACAACAGCTAACACAACGACAACAGCTGACACAACAGCTGACACAACATCTGACACAACATCTGACACAACAGCTGACACAACAGCTGACACAACAGCTGACACAATGACAACAGCTGACGCAACATCTGACACAACAGCTGACACAATGACAACAGCTGACACAACATCTGACACAACAGCTGACACAACAGCTGACACAACATCTTACATCTTACACAACAGCTAACACAACGATAACAGCTGACACAACATCTGACACAACAGCTGACACAATGACAACAGCTGGCAGAACATCTGACACAACATCTGACACAACAGCTGACACAATGACAACAGCTGGCAGAACATCTGACACAACAGCTGACACAACATCTGACACAACAGCTGACACAACATCTGACACAACATCTGACACAACATCTGACACAACATCTGACACAACAGCTGACACAACATCTGACACAACATCTGACACAACAGCTGACACAACATCTGACACAACAGCTGACACAACAGCTGACACAACAGCTGACACAATGACAACAGCTGACACAACAGCTGACACAACATCTGACATCTTACACAACAGCTAACACAACGACAACATCTGACACAATGACAACAGCTGACACAACATCTGACACAACATCTGACATCTTACACAACAGCTAACACAACGACAACAGCTGACACAACATCTGACACAATGACAACAGCTGACACAACATCTGACACAACGACAACATCTTACTCAACAGCTGACACAACGACAACAGCTGACACAACAGCTGACACAACAGCTAACACAACGACAACAGCTGACACAATATCTGACACAACAGCTAACACAACGACAACAGCTGACACAACATCTGACAAAACATCTGACATCTTACACAACAGCTAACACAACGACAACAGCTGACACAACATCTGACACAACATCTGACACAATGACAACAGCTGACACAACATCTGACACAACAGCTGACACAACAGCTGACACAATGACAACACCTGACACAACATCTGACACAACATCTGACACAACATCTGACACAACAGCTGACACAACATCTGACATCTTACACAACAGCTGACACAATGACAACAGCTGACACAACATCTGACACAATGACAACAGCTGACACAACAGCTGACACAACAGATGACACAACATCTTACACAACAGCTAACACAACGACAACAGCTGACACAACATCTGACACAATGACAACAGCTGACACAACATCTGACACAACATCTGACACAACATCTGACATCTTACACAACAGCTAACACAACGACAACAGCTGACACAACATCTGACACAACAGCTGACACAATGACAACAGCTGGGACAACAGCTGACACAACAGCTGACACAACATCTGACATCTTACACAACAGCTAACACAACGACAACAGCTGACACAACATCTGACACAATGACAACAGCTGACACAACAGCTGACACAACGACAGCAGTGTGAACTACAACTTCAATACCAACAGCTTCCATATCTACAGCTGCCCAGCGTACAGTTTCCATACCTACAAATACAAATAGTTCTACAACTTCTATACCTACAGATTCCGTAACTACGGCTTTCATACCTAGAGAAACCATACCTACGGCTTGCATACCAACAGCTTCCATGCGTACAGCTTTCATACGTTCAAATAATGTCGTAGCGTCCGTCACAATTTAGTTAGAGCTTAAGCTATAACAGCTGCAGTTAAAACAGCGTCGCTTATTACAGCTTTGGTAACAATAGCATCCGTTACAGCAATTATTTTCTTTTACACCTCTCGTTACAGCTTCCGTTACACCACCCTCTTCTATCCCCATCTGTCGTCTGCCGGCTTTAACCGGCTTCCCATAAAGGACTTACAAAACTAACCGCACATCGGAAACATCTTTAATCTAATTTCATTGTCCAACTTCAGTCACCTTCAGCGATACTCATTTTATCATTTAGGTGAAGAAAATTATTCATGATAAGAAACCTCACACCCTCCTTCACCCTACCCCCTCCTACGCCCCACCCCTCCTACGTAACTCCCGACCCCCTCACTCTCCGTTTACTTCACCACATCTCATGACTCTACTATTATCGATTTTTTCCTCCCCTCCACCCCCCACCATACTTGTAGGGCAATAACTGGTATAGTGTGATAGGCCACTGTTGATTTCAGTTTCTTTCAATGCCAGAATGTGGTCTGGAATTAGACCAGCCTCAACTATTGTGTTTTTGTACTCTTAAAGTTCGGCAGTTTGTTTTTTCCCCCACATTTTCCCGTGAGTAGGAAGTCATCATGACGAACATCTGAACCTCGCGATTGTTTCCTAGTTCAGGAATAAAAAAGGCTGCCATTTCCGTATTGTCCCGTTTTATTGTAATTAGGGCGTGTCTGTAAACTAGGACACAAAATCGGTTGAATTTCAACATTGATATTTTGTCCTTTACTGAAAGACAATTTTGTGTTCATTAATTTAATGTTTTAAAAGCAAGCAATATACATAATATATCAGATTGTGGTTTTTTCACGGCATGTTGTGAATTTTTTAAATCAATAATTAAACTATTTATAGATCGACTATATGGGAAATACGGAATAAATTCAGCTTTTGCACTTCTGTCCTTTGGTTCTCACCAGGCTTTTCTTCCACCCCCACAGAGCCCAGGGTAAACTTGTACCCCGCCGTCCAGTACCCAGCTCGACCGTAGGAAGCTAATAACTGAAAAAAAAATTGAATTTTTAAAATGAAATAATATAACTATTATTATTAGTGCAAAGAGCTGGAGAGCCGCATTTTGACATCAAGGGAGCCGAATGCTGCTCGCGAGCCACAGGTTGCCGACCCCTGCCCTAAAGTATGGTATTGTTATGTTTAATTTAGAAATAAAGAATGCTTTTTTACTTTCTCGTATATACGAAGTATAGAGAAAGTATTGTAATCGTGCACAAAAATCACTTGAAATTTTAACAATTTTCACCGTATAACACCTCAGTCCTTGATCACATCCGAAGTATAGAGGACTTATTTTAATCGGGCAAAAATGATCAATCCAGATTTATCAAAATTAAGAGGTTTTATGCGTAATCCAGTCTGAAAAACTGGGCTTTGCAATTCTGTCCGTATGTCTGTGTGTGTGTGTGTCTGTCCGTGTGTAAACACGATAACTTGAGTACCGTTACAGCTAGGTTGATGAAATTTCATATATAAGTATTTTATTAAAATCGTAGATCCGTATCAACTTTTTCCGATAACCGGAAGTGGTACTTTTCCTACTTTGAATTTTTCAAAAGCCTGTAACTTGAGTACGATTTCAGATAGATAAATGAAATTTCTCATGTAAGTAAAAGATCTAATTTTCTACCTTCTGTTAAATTTTGAGTAATTTCCGTTGTCCGGAAGTAGTAATTTAAGCTACTTCCGATTTCTCAAAAAACTAATGTAAATTTTTAAAGTACTAATAATATTGCGCACTATTATGCACTTTTTTATTTGGCGTTCACTTGGTGTGCAATTCTTTTGTCTACGAGATTTTATTCTATTTTTAAAACTTTAAGTATTTAAAATGGATTAAAAATCATGTCTATAGCCCGAGTTCCCATCCCCTGTTGTTTTTTATAAGAATATTCGAGAAAGTTTAGGGGAGATCACTCCCGGTTTATTGTTTCTTTTTTTTTAGAAATAAAGAATGCGTGTTTTGTTCAAACCGGAGGTGATTTAATGTGTATATTAAAATTATTATTAAATAATGGGTGGTCTAAAACGATAATGAGAAAAGATATTAAAGTTTTACGTTTTTAAATAAAATTCTAATTTTAGCTATACTTAAATTAAAATTAGTCACATTAATATGAGTATATTTTGGTATTTACAAGCTAGTTAAAGCAAACAGATAAAAAATTAACTATTAGCTTCTCACACTTTCGCGGCATTAGTATTTTTAGATAACTTTTAAACTGTATGTTATGTCCCTTGTACCAGTATTTTACCTAATATTTCTAAAAAGGGAAGTAATAAATTATTTAAGATCATTTAAATTTTTAACCCTATCTTAGTATCTTTTCTACCCCTTGTTCATATTTTTAAAACTTTATTCCTTATCGCTAAATGAGAAAAGACTAGAATAGTTTAAAAAATAGATGAACAATACGGTTTTTTTTGTGGCAATCAGAAAGAAAGTACTGGCTTAAACAAATGGATAAACCTAATCTAAACTTCCAGAAGTAGATGTAGGTGTGGTGATGACGTAGCTTTTAGTGAGAAGCATGACGGCAAATGTCGTGGATGTAGAAATATAGAAGGTGTGGGTCTGTAGATGCAGTGTGAGACATGCGATGCCTGGTTTGATGCACACACGATGCACACATAGTGCACATACGATGCACACGTGATGCACACATAGTGCACACATAGTGCACACACGATGCACACACGATATACAACAGAATTGCCACACACGATGCATCCATAGTGTCAAAGACGTAATTGTTACACAGGTAAAAAAAAAAATCCATTTTGTGGCGAGATCACGCAGCATGGACAACATAACATGAAGATTATGTCATTCCTTCAATCAAATGTACATTCAAATTTTGCTTTCTCTGTTTGAGTGAGTGTTTTTAATGTATAGTTATTTATTCAACTTCTTGAGACCAGATGAATCTAGGTAGAATAATATTAGAGATTCAAGATAAAATAACACATAAAACATGTTTTTTAATCATGCTGACACAAAGCAACAAAAACATGTTTCTAATCATGTTGACACAAAGCAGCTTACAAAATTATTTAATTACTGTGCTCTAAAAAGCGAAACTTTAATAAGTTCTGAAAGCTGAAAGAAAAGGTGCATTTCCTGCTTGGTAAAAATTAAAAAAAAATGTTCCCTATTAGGAAAGTATTGTTGTGTCCCCTATTTGGAAGGTACTGAGACATGTAGACTTATTATTTTCCAAGAAATGAAGAGTACTGTGGTACTTGAGGTTACTTTCCAGGTCAATTATTAATGAACTAGGCGTCTCGAAACTGAACACGTCTCATTTTTTGGTGATTGTTTGGACATTGTTTTGGCATTTATTGTCTCTTTTGGTCGTTTTAGTCATTTTCGGTCTTGTTGTCATTCTTTGTGTTTTTGAGGTCAGTTATGGTAATACCTTTAGATTTTTTGGTTATTTTAAATCAAAATTTGTTCATTGTTGTAGTTGTAATCTATTAAGTAGTTTAAACATTTTGTTAATCGTCTATCTGATCCTAGAGTCAAATGATGATTGTCAAATGTATGCAATACCAAGAAATGGCAAAACTTCATTTTAGATTTGATACTATCATGTCTACTAAAATATTAAATGCTTCTTATTTATTTGGTTCAACTGCTTGCTCATCGTCTCTTTTTGCACAAGAGTGACAATAGGAAACATACAGTGAGTACAATAGAAAACATACAGAGCGTACAATAGGAAACATACAGAGCGTACAATATGAAACATACAGAGCGTACAATAGGAAACATACAGAGCGTACAATAGGAAACATACAGAGCGTACAATAGGAAACATACAGAGCGTACAATAGGAAACATACAGAGCGTACAATAGGAAACATACAGAGCGTACAATAGGAAACATACAGAGCGTACAATATGAAACATACAGAGCGTACAATAGGAAACATACAGAGCGTACAATAGGAAACATACAGAGCGTACAATAGGAAACATACAGAGCGTACAATAGGAAACATACAGAGCGTACAATATGAAACATACAGAGCGTACAATAGGAAACATACAGAGCGTACAATAGGAAACATACAGAGCGTACAATATGAAACATACAGAGCGTACAATAGGAAACATACAGAGCGTACAATAGGAAACATACAGAGCGTACATTAGGAAACATACAGAGCGTACAATATGAAACATACAGAGCGTACAATATGAAACATACGGAGCGTACAATAGGAAACATACAGAGCGTACACATATTTTAAGGTCACTTTTATCCTATGTTCAGAAGAGGAACTTTGATCTTAGATGTAGTTTTGGGCTCAAATCCGAAGAACGTCTTTGAGTCCACCCAGCTCTGATGAGTACCTGACACGGTAGGGAAAGTAAAAGCGGCTGGGCTTTGGCTGACTACACTATCCTTTCATATGCAGAGGTCACTGAAACAGGTGAACTCTACTTCACCTGCCCCATGGATCATAATGTTTGAAATTGTACTTTACTTCAAATAATAACTCACAGGAAAGATACCTGTAAACGAGGTACATTAAAAACATGTAAAAGAATACATACAAGTTTTACTAGCCTTTCCCGTAACCTTGCGCAGGCTATTGTGTTATCGTGGTAAAAATCCAATAAACGGCCACTTGTTTGTTCTATCCCACGCACATTTATAATCGCTGTCAATGCTGTTGACTTCTGTCTCTCATGGGATCAATACTCTGACATAATGTCTCGTGCTGCGTTTAATTACGCTAATTAGTGTGTCACTGACACACGACCAAGAATTTTCTTTGTGTGCTGTTTGAATGGGTTCAAAAGGTTAGATTTGTATTCACTGTTATGAACTTTTATCTGATAATATGGAGGATTTATATCATCTTATGTACCATCACCATCGCTTTAAGAATGTTGGACAGCGTCCTTAGTTACCGTTGGCAAGATGGTTGACTTTCTATTAAATCGCTAATGCTACACTCAGAGGCGTAGCGGGGGGGGGGGGGGGTGCGGACCGCACCGGGTAACACCATTTAGGGGGATGACACCAAAGCAAAAAATAGCAAAATATATAGAGAGAAAAATCTCAGGGGGGTTGTAAATCGTAAGTATGAGGGGGGGGGGGGGTTGCAAATCGAAAGTTTGAGGGGGGGGGGGGGTGCAAATCGATAATTGAAAGTTTGTCCCCGGAATAGGTCGCTACTGGGGGTGACACCATTAAGTCCCGCAACGGGTGACACCTGACCTCGCTACGCCACTGACTACATTCTAAAGCATTATAAAATCATATTTAGAATTTTGTTGACGTGTAACCAAAGTTCACACAATCAGAATATTGATGACATACACGCGTAACGTTAGTTGATATTTGATTAAAAAAATTGAACTATGAATGTATCTTACATCCGATCCATATCCTTTGTTGACATTGAGAATGAAGTGTACATCTGATTATATGTGATCAACAGCAGTTTTAAAAACATCAACTTTTTCTTGTTGCTATGATTACCGTTTCTTGGATCGTATATAAAATATTACCTTAAAAAACACTTATGCATAAACATGGCTCATGGCATCCGTGTTTTAATCGCTAACATTATATTTCTGTTTCAGAATTTAACCGTTAAAAGCTGCAATGCCACTAGGGATTAGGGAAAAGTAGTGCTAGAATATTCATCCACAACTAACCATTTCGTTGAATGGGGTTGTGTGAGGAGCTGGGGGTGGGGGTGGGGGAGAACCAAATCAGGGAAATGTCTGCTGAATGTCGGCCCGAGGGACGGGACATACATCAACTCCCACTCAATTCCATATATAATATTTCTGTTTGACCTTGCTGGTGGGTTACCATGGGCTGAAAGAGGCCCGTCGATTCGGTGGGGGTGGGGCTGTGGGGTGGGGGGGTGTATATGGTCCGTCAATTCACTGGGGATGGGGGTGTATATGGCCGGTCAATTCATGGGGGGGGGGGGGGTGTATATGATCAGTCAATTCACTGGAGTGGAGTTGGATATGGCCCGTAAATTCATTGGGGGGGGGTGTATATGGCCCGTCAATTCACTGAGGTGGGGGTGTATATGGTACGTCAATTCACTGGGGTGGGGGTGTATATGGCCCGTCAATTCACTGGGGTGGGGGTGGGGGTGTATATGGCCCGTCAATTCACTGGGGTGGGGGAGTATATGGTACGTCAATTCACTGGGGTGGAGGTGTATATGGCCGGTCAATTCACTGGGGTGGAGTTGTATTTGGCCCGTAAATTCATTGGGGTGGGGGTGTATACGGCCCGTCAATTCACTGGGGTGGGACTGTATATGGCCCGTCAATTCACTGGGGTGGGGGGGGGGGGTGTATGGTGATTCATTGAGGCAAGGGAAGACAGCTCTATGTTCAACAAATTCTCTTGCATTAATACTGCCAATTAAGTGTAAATTTGCAAACATGTGTCTGTAATGTATATTTTCGTAAACATTAGTTACTAGATTATACATGCCCGGGGTTAAATGTTAAAATTCAACGGATATAACATGATATATAGAAAATGATTTGCATGATGGAGACTAACACGCATAAAACCTACAGACGCAAGCCCAGTGATGTTGGTACAATATATAATGTCAGCTGAACCTCTGTTTGCATGGCTACCCCTAAAATAGAACAACCCTTTAAGATGTATATATATATATATATATATATATATATATATATATATATATATATATATATATATATATATATATATATATATATATATATATATAGGCCTACATATATATATAGGCCTACATATATATATATATATATATATATATATATATATATATATATATATATATATATATATATATATATATATATATATATATATATATATATATATATGTATATATATATATATATATATATATATATATATATATATATATATATATATATGTGTGTGTGTTTGTGTGTGTGTGTGTGTGTGTGTGTGTGTGTGTGTGTGTGTGTGTGTGTGTATGTATGTATATTTACGTACTAGCCAAGAAGGCCATTAAATCGATGAAACGTATCAGCCTACCCTATATCTGCTTATTTAATCTTGTCTGAGTCCGTGTTTAAATCCTGCAGATTACCAGGGCAGTGAGGTTATGCTGGCACATTGCTGGGATTAGCTCCACTGTCTGATGGTAGGAGTGGGGGGGGGGGAATAGGTCCAAAACTGATCGTAGTAAGTGGAGGGGAGAGTTTATCAGCTAGGTTGTCAACTAACAGAATGAGAGAGCATGCATATTTTAGAGCGTGGAGTTCTGGAACTAAAAGTAAAAGCTGTTTTTTGCCCGAACAAAAATGATGGAACAAAAAAACACGAAAATCTTGAGAAGATAAAATGGTTAGAAAATAAAACTAGAATAAATGAAATATATCGAACTTTAACACATCGTTGGACTACTATAAATGATAAGCATGTTTAATTCCTATTTAAAACTATTATTTCAAAACAAAGATGAAAAATACCAGAATAAAACAAGGCCGTGATTTCAAGATGGCGTTAAATCAAGTTTAGTGTTTTACGTTAATTAAATAACATTGATATCAAATATTTTAATGAGTCTTTCTGAAAAAAAAAATTTCTATCAGGAACAGTAGCCCAATATATTAGACTGCCTTGGGAAGTCTGATTATTTACACGGTTACGTACCCTGTAACGTAACGTTTGGACTCCGACATTATTTTTATGTAAAATTCATAACTTATACATTTAAAAAAATATGTGCACTTTTTGCACTTGGGAGTTTAAACAAAGCAAAATAAATAGATTTTCTAAGTAGAAAGAAAGAATAATACAATCTTGTTTATTTTGTTATAATGGTCAACAAAATGGCATGTTGTAAGGGAGGTAACACTGGTTTTATTTTCTTATTTTGAAGTAGAGCACAGTTTTCTTTCTTTAAAATACGTAATTATTTATTTTTTTACTTTCGTTCAATTAATTTTGTTGATATTAAAATATATGAAATTGCTGAGATTTTTTTAATTTAACAAAAATATCCATAATGAAAGCTTTTTTAAGGGTGTTATTTGTAAAGACTATATTTTTAAATGTAAATATAAACATTATAAACTATCATTCTGAAGTTATTACATTATGTTACTTTTATTATAGATCATGATCTATAGCATTCCTTGTTTTAACCTATTCTCTAAACAGTTAGAGTTATAGTGAGATGAATTGTAGAAGGGTTCGCAAAAATGCTTTATTGCTAGTTATAGTTAGTAGGCAAAACAGGATTACAGAGTAGTAACAAGACAAGAAAGCGTTCATTAAAATACAAACTTCACCACAAAGTAACAGCATACACATATCACACTAACAGCAACACTCAACATTTACGCCAATCAGAGCTCAAGTTCACGTAACTAATTTTGACATGTAAGAAATTATACACAAAATCCCATGGACTGGCAAAAAGTGGAGGTGGGGGGGGGGGTTTAGGGTGAATAAAAGGGGATGTTGGCGATGGTGAATTGAGGAAGAAATATTAATTTATATTAACACACATTTTATTGTTTATACTAGGAAATAAATAACTAATATGAAATAAAAGCGCACAGGTAATGTACACACACACACACACACATACATATATTCATTTATTTATTTAGTTAATTAATTAATTTATTCATTTATTTAATTATGAGTTTATATTTGTTTTTTGTTTGTTTGTTTGTTTGTTTTATTTGTTTTTGTTTGTTTGTTTGTTAGTTTGTTTGTTTGTTTGTTAGTTTGTTTGTTTGTTTGTTTGCTTGATGTTTGTTTGTTTGTTTGTTTGTTTATTTGTTTGTTCGTTTGTTTGTTTATTTGTTTGTTTATTTGTTTGTTTATTTATTTGTTTATTTGTTTGTTTATTTGTTTGTTTGTTTATTTGTTTGTTTGTTTGTTTGTTTGTTTGTTTATTTGTTTGTTTATTTGTTTGTTTATTTGTTTGTTTGTTAGTTTGTTTGTTTATTTGTTTGTTTGTTTGTTTATTTGTTTGTTTGTTTGTTTGTTTGTTTGTTTGTTTGTTTGTTTGTTTGTTTGTTTGTTTGTTTGTTTGTTTGTTTGTTTGTTTGTTTGTTTGTTTGTTTGTTTGTTTGTTTGTTTGTTTGTTTGTGTGTATATACTTCACTATGTATTTCCACACCTGATTACACCTCTTCTTACACCTGTGCTTACACCTGCTTTACCTGACAATTTTGTTTCCCTCTCTGCCAGGTGTGACCACATGTCACATTGACCCCCAGGCCACACGATGGTCTCCGTGGTGGCGCTAGGTGTGGTGTGTGGTTTCGGGGTGGTGGCCGCCCTCTTCGTGGGTGTGCTGGCCGTGTACCTCCTGTGTCGACGCCGGAGCGCCAGTGCCGGAAATCTGCCGGTCGACCGGAGCTCCTACGAGGCGGTCGGCGACTACAAGCCGCCATCTTTGTTGTCTGTTTCCTCGTCCCAGGTGAGTGACGCAGTTAAAGTGTTGTAGTGTGAGTACCTTCTGATCACGTTATCAACGTGAATGTTATAAAAAAATACCAGAATGCTGCTCTCCATTATGGACTTCACTGGTTCGTGAAAGGGGGAGGGGAATAAAGGGTAGTATGTTATATTAGCATATATATATATATATATATATATATATATATATATATATATATATATATATATATATATAAAAGATGAGGCAATAAGGGCTTATTATATATATATATATATATAGGCTTTATATATATATATAGGCTTTATATATATATATATATATATATATATATATATATATATATATATATATATATATATAACAAGTCTCTCCATAAAGCGCTACAATTTTTTTTTATAACAAAAATCACATTCTGGCAAACTATATTGAATTCTAGGGCGAATGAATGAAATTTATAAAGGGAAATGGCTCTTTACAGAAAAAGTCTTTGTTCAGTTATGTTGCGTTGACTCACTTTTCTCCCCTTATCATCGACTTCCGATTAGTTTGTATTTCTTAATATATTTTAGGATAATATCAGACTCAATACATTTTAATGTAAATTTTTACACATTTTGTCATATATCGGCGCCCCTAAGAACTAAAACTAGTGTTTACCTTATTCTGCAACCCCATTTTCTAGTGAATGAGAACCTAGCTTATGCTACGTTCTCATCTGTAATCGAAAAAAAAAAGCATCGAGAAAACTGTTCACGCTTGCTGCACAGATGTTTAGAGATTAATGCCTCGATTTCGCAATTCACTTTTCGAAGTCAAAGGTCACTGTCGTCAAGCTTTGGCCATCATTTTTTTTTCTTAAGCATGGTGAGAAGAGCGACAGATGGGGCAGATTTTGGTGAGTCTATATGAGATTTATGTAGGGGTTTATGGTGGGCTTATGTTATGATATGTATGTACAGGTTTATGTTGGGCTTATAGGCCTGTATTAGATTTATATACGAATTTATGTTGGGGTTATATGTGGTGTATGTAGGGGTTAATAGTTGGCTTATATGTGGTGTATGTTTGGTTAATAGTTGGTTTATATGTGGCGTATGCAGGGGTTAATAATTAGCTTATATGTGGTGTATGCAGGGGTTAATAGTTGGCTTATATGTGGTGTATGCAGGGATTAATAGTTGGCTTATATGTGAAGTAATTAGGGGTTAATAGTTGGCTTATATGTGAAGTAATTAGGGGTTAATAGTTGGCTTATATGTGGTGTATGCAGGGGTTAATAGTTGGCTTATATGTGGTGTATGTATGGGTTTGTGTTGGGCTAACATCTAATTTACATAGAGCTGTATGGTGTGCTTTTATCTGCTGCGTGTAAGGGTCTATGGGCGACTTCTATCAGAAACATATAGAGTGGACAGATAAGATGTATATAAAGGCTTATGTTGGGATTATATTTGATGTACGTAGTGGCATATGTTTAGGCTTTTATTGAGCTTATATTAGACGTATGTGCATATAAAATGTGCATCCGTTATAAAAAAGCCTTCATCAGTCTAATATCAGATGTATATAGATGTGTTATAAAGGTTTGCGCTGGGCTCGTATGAGGGAGAATATCATATAGCATATATACTCACTGTGTACTAGCTTAGGATGTGCGATTAATGAATAGAATAGTGTTAGCGTTTCAAATTGGCAATCATGTATTTTTTTTCTTGTGTATATCGTGCATACAAACGTTTTAGTGGGATAATATTAAGTTAAAGAACTTGATGTTGATGAGGGACGAACATATAGAGCCATAATATAGAGGCATAGATAGCATGTACACATTGGAGTGACGTAAGACTGATGTTAGATGTACAAGATATGTACGTGATGTAGGTTTTATGCTAGACATATGTATAATGTGTTATGGTCGGACGTTTTAAACATACCCATGAGGTGATTATGTGTCTAATGTGGGGTCATGTTCGACTCGATGGGTATGGAATGGTTGGTGGATACAGATGGATTGGTGGATACGGATGGATTGGTGGATACGAATGGATTGGTGGATATGGATAGATTAGTGGATACAGATGGGTTGGTGGATACAGAAATATTGGTGGCACAAATGGATTGGTGGATATAGATGGCTTGGTGGATACAGATGGATTGGTGGATACAGATGGATTGGTGGATACAGAAATATTGGTGGCACAGATGGATTGGTGGATACAGATGGATTGGTGGATACAGATGGATTGGTGGATACAGATGGCTTGGTGGATACAGATGGATTGCTGGATACAGATGGATTGGTGGATACAGAAATATTGGTGGCACAGATGGATTGGTGGATACAGATGGATTGCTGAATACAGATGGATTGGTGGATACAGAAATATTGTTGGATACAGAAGAATATCCAAATTATTTTTTCATCAATTTAAATTAATGGCGTCACTTGGTTGGATTTAATATGTCGGGCGTAGTGGCGTCACTTGACGTCATGTAGAGGAGTCTTTAGGTCAGATGTAGTGGCGCCACTGAGACGGGCGTATTGACGTCACTACGGGTATCGCAAGATAAGGCTCACACCCCCAGCCCCTCCCCCTCCCATGTGATGCTTCTGGTTTAAACTAAACCATGGTCAAATTAATGTCAACATACCTCCAAAGGTTTTACTCTTCTTTCTATCAACAGCTAATAATATTTAGTATGGATGTTACCAATTTAGAAAATATGATTACGACGACAAATATTGTTTCAGTCTAAAATAACCAACAGATGGTGTTAAATAAACCGATTAACGCCCCTGCCTTTGATCTAAATCTTACTGCATTGCCTCCTTTTCCGATTGTAATTAACATCTTAAGGTAACCAAACTAACCTAATCTACTGATAAAATAGCACATGTTTTTTTTTAATTATTGAGATAACATTAGGTCGGTGGATTATTTTAATTGAAATAATTCGAAATGAAAATAAAAATTTAAAATTGTCGATATATTAATGTCAACATTTTGTTTTAAATCTTAATTTGTCCAAACCACCCAATTTGAATGATATTCCACAATCGTCTGCTTGTGTACAACAGATTACTTGGCCTTCCCATAATCTTGATGTGGAGTACTTCAGCTTACTCGGTCATCCCTCCTGCCTACCATGGAATACTTGAGCTTACTTGATCATCCCCATATTTTAAAAGAAATACTTTAGCTAACTCGGTCATCCCTAAGCGCACGCGAGAATTTTATGCCTCTAAAACTCTCTTCTTGGTCACGTCTTTGAGTCGAGTCTCGTCTTTGAAGACGTTCATTAGAACAGCCAAGGCGTCAATTAGAACAGCGACTCGGAATTCCCGTTTCTTAGTTATCCTTGAGTTTATGTCTTCGTGGCCCAATCACGCAAGCCAAACATGTGTACTACGTCACACTGTCTGTGCTCTTCATTTCTTCATTGATTTTTTGTATAAGAGGATTTTTTTTTAAAGTTAATCTTTCAGTTTATTACGTTACCTTTATTTATCTTCTTTTTTATGACTTTCTAACTAAAATGTAATGGAAATTAGTTCTTTGAAGGGGGGGGGGGGGGGTGTCTACAAAGTTGGGAGCTTATCTGTTTCTTGGATGTGCTCACGTCTGTGGGGTTTTTTTTTTACTAAGTTTAGGTTTAACGCTGTCTACCCGCGTTAATCTAAATGTAAACACTATGCTGTAGGTCTAGATATCTTCATTTGTGTTGGCTAGCCACAAGTCTAGACATGGCTCTAGTCTAGTGAATTAAACTAGAGACTAGTTGACTTATATCTGGAGCAGGTCTAGTTATCCTTAACCAATCAATAATACACTCCATAGGAGATAAGCTAGCCAGCTACATTAGTCTAATTACCACAAGACTGTTGTTGAGTTCTCATAGATTGTAGACTAATTATCACATGGTAGACAAGATACCCTGTGTTAGCTACCACTAGACTGTAATCAAGCTTAAGTTGTAGTCTAGTTACCAAAAGACTGTAATCAAACCCATGTTGTTGTCTAGTTACCAAAGGACTAATCAAGCCTATATCTTAGTCTAGTTACCAAAAGACTGTAATTAAGTCCATGTTGTAGTCTAGTTACCAAAAGACTGTAATCAAGCCCATGTTGTAGTCTAGTTACCAAAATACTATAATCAAGCCCATTTTGTAGTCTAGTTACGAAAAGACTAATCAAGCCTATATCTTAGTCTAGTTACCAAAAGACTGTAATTAAGCCCATGTTGTAGTCTAGTTACCAAAAGACTGTAATCAAGCCCATATTGTAGTCTAGTTACCAAAGGACTGTAATCAAGCCCATGTTGTAGTCTAGTTACCAAAAGACTAATCAAGCCTATATCTTAGTCTAGTTACCAAAAGACTGTAATTAAGTCCATGTTGTAGTCTAGTTACCACTAGACTGCAGACCAGCAGACTGCATACCTTTAGAGAAACGATCTACAATAAGCTAACTACCACTAGACCAGGATGTAGATAACATATCCCTAGACTGTAGCTTACTGTCGATTAGCAAATCACGTATGTAGACTGCACTATTGAAAGAACCTTATCTAAATATCTCGCGTTCTCTAAAACCAAAAGTCTCTATCTAGTTATATAATGTGATCTCAAAAATACATTTACACAAAAAGGGGGGGGGGGACTATGTGTAATCATGTAAAAGTTGCCTGTCAAATATGGTGATCTATGAGGTAAATGAAGTAGTGCTCAACTGTTTCTGTGAACTCGGCCAATGATAGGATGGTGAGGTTAGCTTTCTGTTTCCCTAACGCGAGTTGGGTACCCAATAGAGCTGGGTGGACTCAGGGACCTCCGACGAACTCTAGCCCCTAATCCGAACTCACACACACACGCACACATTGAATACACACACACTCACATTACAAATATTTATATATATATATATACATAATTTATATACATATATATATATATATAGCCTATATTAATATATATATATATATATATATATATATATATATATATATATATATATATATATATATATATATATATATATATATATATATATGGCAATATATGCGAATATATTGAATATATTTATGTAATTTGATTGTATAAAGTCACAAACAAAACAGAAAGAAAACTTAAACCCAACCAACCAAGAGTAAACCTCTTATTGTATATTTTAATGTCTTTCATCCTAGTAAATCACTAAGTTAATGATTCCTATGTGGGCATTAGGTTTTGTTCAGTCGTCGAGATCTATGGATTTTGGCCGTCCAATGAGACATGATCTGACCGTCCAATACACAGCTCAATACCGGCGACCCAGGGTGACAGATGTGTAGCGCGTCCAGCCCTCGCCTTAGGCCCGCGGTATACGTCAGTGGGGGCCGGATGTTTTTATTCTGCATTGTTGTGAGTGAACTGTGCATTCGCCGGACTTGTTTCTGTGTGTCGGTGTGTTGGTGTGTTATTCTATCAGTAACAGAAGTGCTGGTGATTTTATTTGAAGATTTGAAGTGAAGGAATTGTTTATAAAAAAAGCAGTGTGTTTGTTTAGATAGTTTAGAATTGTCTGTTTAGTGAATAGGTTTGTAATTGATTCATAGTACTATTTTTATAATTTTGGCGGATCACCGTAAAACATGTTGTAAAGCCAAGTAATACAGTTGTTTTAAAACTGGCATAAAGTTATTAAACTATACATTGATCCATGTAGATTAATAGGCTTAATATATGTTGGAATTAAACAGATTTGCTTAACGCTTTTTTTATTGCAATATGCTAGCGACCCTTCCCGGCGCCCGGGAACAAACTTTTCGATTTTGCACCCCTTCCCCTCAAGATTTCGATTTGCAACCCCCTCCCCCCCTCAAACTTTCGATTTGCACACCCCCCCCTCACACTTTCGATTTGCACCCCCCTCAACCTTTCAATTTATTTTTCCAACCCATTTTGGCTCCCCCTAACGTCAGCGCCCGGGGACGTATGTCCCCCCCCCCCTCGCTACGCTACTGAGTAGGGGTCTTTATTACCAAGAGGGGGGGGGGGCACTTTAACCGTTACATATATAGATGGGGAAGGGGGGGGGCAATCATCCCTTACCAAGAGGTGTAGGTCTTCTTACCTAGGGTGTGTATGTGGGTAGGGGGGGGGGTTCATCGGTTACCAAAAGGTGGTGGTCTATCTGTTACCGAGGGTGTGTGTGTGTGGGTAGGGGGGGGGGTCATCGATTACCAAAAGGTGGGGGTCTATCTGTTATAATACACAACAATAATGAATGTGTTTTTAACATGACCAAAGATGTTTGAAGTTTAAATGACTATTGCTGAATATTTGGCATTCTCGAGTAGGATGGCATTAGTGCCCAAAATGTGGCTTTAATATGGCATCATCGCAAGTATATAACTCCGGAAATTGTATACATGCCTAAACATGTTATGTAACTGAAATATGGCATCTATGCTCATGCATTTTCTTCGTTCTCAAGCATAATATTGGATATGATTTCCTCCAACATAATCCTTACATGTCAACATGTTATGCACCCGTTGGTCCGTTGACTCCGAATTCAGGCTGCTTTTCTTTAAAGATGTACTTTCATAACCTTTTTGCACTAAGAACAATTTGCAACACAGCAGACGTTTAATTTTAGAGTTATCCATCCCGAATGAGTTGCTGTCCCCAGCTAACAATCTTCATCTGTCCGTTGATCCGAACTTAGGACATTCTGGCTGGCAATCAAACGCCCTTCCGTCCCACCACACCGTCCCCTGTACGGCCTTACATGTTACATAACCCTAATAGATAGCATAAGATGTATCTGATATATGGCATCAACGCCTAACCCTATACCTCTGAATGATGACGGAGTGACCCTAATTTTAGCACACTGATGCGCGACAATTTTATTTAACGGCTGGCAATTGAAGCGTGCATGCTGCTAATTTGTGTGGAAACGTGGGATAAGACGAGGGTGGGGGGTGTGGGTAGGGATGGAATCTGACATCACGTCTTGATCATTTTTTATTATAAGGCCACGCTAGACGAGCCAACCTGTTTTTGGCTTTGCTAGACGTACTCACCCAGGTTACATGAGAAACGTAAACTGAAATATGTCAAGCGATTTATAACGAACCCAGCTGTATGTAGCTGTGATGAACGAACCCAGCTGTATGTAGCTGTGATCAATGAACCCAGCTGTATGTAGCTGTGATGAACGAACACAGGTGTATGTAGCTGTGATTAACGAATCTAGGTGTATGTAGCTGTGATGAATGAACCCAGCTGTATGTAGCTGTGATCAATGAACCCAGCTGTATGTGGCTGTGATGAATGAACCCAGCTGTATGTAGCTGTGATGAATGAACCCAACTGTATGTAGCCGTGATGAATGAACCCAGCTGTATGTGGCTGTGATGAATGAACCCAGCTGTATGTAGCTGTGATCAATGAACCCAGCTGTATGTAGCTGTGATCAATGAACCCAGCTGTATGTAGCTGTGATGAATGAACCCAGTTGTATGTAGCTGTGATCAATGAACCCAGCTGTATGTAGCTGTGATTAATGAACCCAGCTGTATGTAGCTGTGATGAATGAACCCAACTGTATGTAGCTGTGATGAATGAACCCAGCTGTATGTAGCTGTGATTAACGAGCCCAGCTGTATGTAGCTGTGATTAACGAACCCAGCTGTATGTAGCTGTGATGAACGAACCCAGCTATATGTAGCTGTGATGACCCAGATGAAAATCGAATGATGACGTCCTACAAACTGAAGCCCGGGATTCAAACTCGAGACTTACGGGTTAGCGTTCGTATGCTCTACCACCGAACCACGCGTTCCTAGGTCTGCAATGTATGTTTATTTTAGGCCTTATATGTTAGGTCATTATGTTTGAGTTTACATCAACGTATTTAACTCAATTTGTAATCATATAGGCTCGTGGTTAAAAACACTTCGACGTCTGATGTACAATCTTTTTTGTCAAACTATCTTCTGCGCTGTATTTGGCTGAACTTAGATGTCTTGTTCTGGCAACCTTACCAGTTTGCCATATTTGCACCAAACAAGCTAGATCGTTTCATATTTCATCCTAGTGCACAGCAGTAGACATTGATTTATGAGTCGTAAAACCGGAGACTCGTTAAGGATTTTATTTTAAATTGGCATTTAAATCTTACAAGAATCGTGATTGCTCACGAACTAAATAGACAGGTTAAGTTAATTGCCTGTCAGTTCAACCTGAGTTCAGTTAAAACTTTGAATTTACAATGTAGAGTTTACAAATAGTTTTTAAGCTATCACACATCTATTTAAAGATCAACACTAAAGGGTCAGCGTGGTCGAATGGTAGAGCGTTTGACTGTTATCCCGAAGGTCTCGAGTTCGGATCTCGGATCGGACTTCTGACTGTAGAACATCCCTGAATCCACCCAGCTCTGATGGGTACCTGGCTTACGCTGGGGAAAGCATAGTGCTGACTACATCATACCTACATATACCGCGATCAAGTTCATCTGAACAATGAAGCGCTAGGTCTAAAGAGGAACTTTACTTACTGGGGAAATAATATACTGTTTTTCTTTCAGATCCTTTTTTTTCCTGGGAGGGATCACTAGCAAGTTTCGAGGGGGGGGGGGGGGGGGGGGGAGCGCACGCAAATTTCCAGAGATAAACACTTTTAATGAATTTTTAATATAACTTGAAAAAGGTGAACTCCTCTTCGCATGCGCCGTGGACCTCTATGTTCGAAAGGCTACTTTAAACAAAAACTGGTTCCATTTGTCGTTGAAAAGCTAACCTTGGCCTTGACCGTCAAAGGTCACCAATGTTGACGATATTAACTCACCCGACCTAAAATATAACCAGCAATAAAAAAAAAAAAACCATGGTCGGTTGGTTGACGTCATCACGTGGTTTGTTTTTAAGGGGAAACAACCTCACGTAGAACTGGACCACGGAGTGATCAAATGCCCTTGTTGCTAGCGTCAACAAACACCCGCACTAATGAAAGGCATGGGGTTAACCGTTACAGCAAACCTCAAACTGTGGGGTTGGGCGAGAGAGAGAATTTATGGGAGTTCAGAAAAGTTATTGGCATCGTATGTTAAATGTTTTTTGCTACTCATCTTATGTATAATATATAGCGGTAGACATCGCATATTAGTCTTATATCTTATATTAGACATTTTGTGGTAGGCATCTTATATTAGACATATTATTGAAGGCATCTTATATTAGACATATTGTGGTAGGCATTTTATATTAGACATATTATGGTAGGCATCTTATATTAGACATTATGGTAGGCATCTTATATTAGACTTTAGACATATTGAGGTAGGCATATTACTTAAACATATTTGTGTTAACCTTCTTATACCATACACATTGTGTTTAACACTTTAAAATTGACATATTGTGTTCGACATAGCAAAATAGACATATTGTGGTAAACATCTTATAAAAGACATATTGTGATAAACATTATTTAGACAAGCACACCAGTGTACAATTATCCGAAGGTCTGGAGTAACCTGTTCAAACAACCAATGTAATCTTTAAATACCGATCTTATAATAAAACCCGCTGTAAACACCATTCTTGTGTACCACGGCTTGCTTTTCCTACCCAGTTTTCGTATCGTTGTTAGGGTTTATACCTATGACTAGAGATTATTGTTGATACCTATGAACACCTATTAGCACCTATTAGCACCTATTAGCACCTATTAGCACAAGTTGAGATAAAGTTTCGTGGCGGTATTTTCACAAACATATTCCCAAATCAAAACTCGCTTTTCTATTTTTGTTATACGGAAAAATTTGATTCGTGCGCCGCCCACCATGTTGATGTAGTACTTGATCTATCTTCAAATACTTACAACACTGCATCAGCAGCCTATCCTACGCTACAACAACGAGCAATGCATGCTACTATCTGAATATAATCCCTTTTACGAATATATTGGAAGTTGTAGCTTCAGAAACTTGATTTGTATATTGTAGCTGTAATTAAAAAGTAATAAATGAGAATGATGTGATTTTAATGCTTTTCATAAAGATGAAGTCGTTGGGGAAAACCAAACTTTGGTCTCGTAGCTTCTCTAGTCTAGCGTAAGCGACTAACGTCACAAGCTCTACCGATCCGCCTAGCGCTTGACGTCACTTCCTCTTTCGCTTTTGCGCTTTTAAATTTCCGATGGATTTTTCTTTTTTGTTTTCATTTTTATACCGTCCTTTCATTGTGCGAGTTCTGAGGTAATTTAATAACTGTTTCCATTCTATTGGAGAGTTTTTGTACGCTATTCAGCGTTTTGGAGTTTCAGATATTCTTCTTTGTAAAGTTCTATTATGCATATTATTATTAGTTTTTTTTTTCCAAATGCCTTGTGATTTATTTCTACGAGATTTTAGTCGAATATGTGGATAATGATTTGCTATTCATATTTAATATTTTTATTTTTAAAATGAATGATGAAGATTTAAAAAAAGAGTGTACATAGCGCATCTTTATCTTAGATGGTTCTCAAACTGTCTGATAATCAACCTTTTGATATTGCTAGCAGGCGGGGTTCTAACTTTCGTCTAAAGCATAGGACTCAGCTAACATGTTCTTAGTCATAGACCTCTAGAACTGGAAGTCTTGCCAGCACTGGTTTCTCTTGGTCCAGTGTACGGCCTTAATAGGGCTGGTAAGTATGTCACCAACCAGTTCTATGGCTCATGCAGGTTTTATTGAGCCGTAGAGTTGGTTAGTGACCTACTTACAAGGCCTATTGTGATGTTATAAAAACCGATTAGCGGATCTAGCAGTTGTCCACTGTCGTCACTTCTTTAATGTCGTCACTTTTTAAATAATGTCGTTACTTCTTAAATTAAATGTCCCCGCTTTTTTAATGTCGTCATTTCCAGCAAACTATGTGTTGCATCCCGTGACGTTTTTATGAGAATAGAGCATCAGGTCATTAAAGCCAATCACTAACTGACCACTCGTCACCTTGTACTGGTCACTAAGTGCTTATCATCTGAACAAAACTATACCTTCAGTGTTCGAGGATCGAATGTTAACCGACCAGTGGTTAACATCGTGTGACCACCAGATTATATGAGATCAAAATATAGCACCTAACTGACCACTGATCACTATTTGTAACCGGCTTAAATCATCCAATGAGAGGTCAAATCTAGAGCTGCTGACTTGTGATCAATAATATCCAATCGCCTGGGTTTTAGTGAAACCACTCACGAACTCTCCAAAAATGTACTTTAGTCAAGTAATTTATAATCTTACACAATGTATACTAAACCACATCCCCCCCCCCCCCCTTCCAAAACGTAAGGACTAAAGTTCAATAAGATATGGCGAAATACCTTTGTTATGCCCCGCTATTGAAGTTTATTACAATCAATATATGGTGTATTTCTTTTCATTTTTTTGTGCTTTAAGGAGAGATTATTGGTGTAAGCTGAGTGTGATAGTGTGTGTAAGCGTTGTGTTATAGCGTGTGTAAGCGTTGTGTCATAGCGTGTGTAAGCGTGTGCGTTTATGCAACTGATGATGGAAGTGCGTGTGTGTGAGTGCAAGTGTGCACGTGTGTGAATGTGTGTGTCTGATATTAATTATGTGTTCGTGTATGGTGACTGTGTGTGTCTGTGAGTGCTTTTACGTGGGGGTGGGTGTATGTGTCGGCGCGGGTGTATGTATGTGCTTGTGTGTCCGATATTGATTGAGGTATTTTCGTGAGTGGCTTTGTGTATGTGTGTGTGTGATTGTGAAAACAGATGGGTTTCAATGTAACAGGGAACAGATATCACGATCTGCAACTGATGCCACTCCCCACCACACTTCCCCCCACCACCCCTCCCCCACAACCCCGTCAACCACCTCCCATCGCCCAAGCGCCTATGCCTACTCACCATACAGATTTCACCTTCTACATGAGCAGCTGTAGGAAGATAGATTATAATAATTTCATGCTTGGAACTATGGAACAGCTGATTTGATTTTCATAAACAACAGGCTAACGTGCGTGGGTTACTTAACTTTGTGGATCTATTTTTTAAATTGTGTCACAAATTTTAAGTCAGTTCTAGAGAAAAATCTGTGTCACCACTATTCGTATCAGTTATAGCTTGTGTCGCCTTTTTTCGAGAGTCTGTCTCACCTATGGTAGTATATCACCAGTGTTATAGTTTTAATTGGTCGATGATGGATTTACCACAAGAATTAGTAAATGTCACCATTGTTTTTAGGTATCACCTTTTCCAGTGTGTCACCAGTGCTTGTAAGTGTCACCAGCTCTACTGTGTGTGACGTGTTAATTTTCTCCTGTTTACTGAAACAATGTTGGAGTCACTAATGCCAGTCTAGGTCACCACTGTTTGTGTCACTAATGCTGGTCTAGGTCACCACTGTTTGTGTCACTAATGTCAGTCTAGGTCACCACTGTTTGTGTCACTAATGTCTGTCTAGGTCACCACTGTTTGTGTCACTAATGCTGGTCTAGATCACCACTGTTTGTGTCACTAATGCTGGTCTAGGTCACCACTGTTTGTGTCACTAATGTCAGTCTAGGTCACCACTGTTTGTGTCACTAATGCCATACTAGGTCACCACTGTTTGTGTCACTAATGCTGGTCTAGGTCACCACTGTTTGTGTCACTAATGCTGGTCTAGGTCACCACTGTTTGTGTCACTAATGCTGGTCTAGGTCACCACTGTTTGTGTCACTAATGCTGGTCTAGGTCACCACTGTTTGTGTCACTAATGCCAGTCTAGGTCACCACTGTTTGTGTCACTAATGTCAGTCTAGGTCACCACTGTTTGTGTCACTAATGCCATACTAGGTCACCACTGTTTGAGTCACTAATGTCAGTCTAGGTCACCACTGTTTGTGTCACTAATGCCATACTAGGTCACCACTGTTTGAGTCACTAATGTCAGTCTAGGTCACCACTGTTTGTGTCACTAATGTAAGTCTAGATCACCACTGTTTGTGTCACTAATGCCATACTAGGTCACCACTGTTTGAGTCACTAATGCTGGTCTAGGTCACCACTGTTTGTGTCACTAATGCTGGTCTAGGTCACCACTGTTTGTGTCACTAATGCTGGTCTAGGTCACCACTGTTTGTGTCACTAATGCTGGTCTAGGTCACCACTGTTTGTGTCACTAATGTCAGTCTAGGTCACCACTGTTTGTGTCACTAATGCCATACTAGGTCACCACTGTTTGTGTCACTAATGCTGGTCTAGGTCACCACTGTTTGTGTCACTAATGCTGATCTAGATCACCACTGTTTGTGTCACTAATGCCATACTAGGTCACAACTGTGTCACTAATCCCAGTCTAGGTCACCACTGTTTGTGTCACTAATGTCAGTCTAGGTCACCTATGTTTGTGTCACTAATGTCTGTCTAGGTCACCACTGTTTGTGTCACTAATGCTGGTCTAGGTCACCACTGTTTGTGTCACTAATGCCGGTCTAGGTCACCACTGTTGGTGTCACTAATGCTAGTCTAGGTCACCACTGCTAGTCTGTGTTACTAATGTAAGTCTAGGTCACCACTGTTTGTGTCACTAATGTAAGTCTAGGTCACCACTGTTTGTGTCACTAATGTAAGTCTAGGTCACCACTGTTTGTGTCACTAATGCCAGTCTAGGTCACCACTGTTTGTGTCACTAATCCCAGTCTAGGTCACCACTGTTTGTGTCACTAATCCCAGTCTAGGTCACCACTGTTTGTGTCACTAATGTCAGTCTAGGTCACCACTGTTTGTGTCACTAATGTCAGTCTAGGTCACCACTGTTTGTGTCACTAATGTCAGTCTAGGTCACCACTGTTTGTGTCACTAATGCCATACTAGGTCACCACTGTTTGTGTCACTAATGCTGGTCTAGGTCACCACTGTTTGTGTCACTAATGTCAGTCTAGATCACCACTGTTTGTGTCACTAATGCTGGTCTAGGTCACCACTGTTTGTGTCACTAATGCTGGTCTAGGTCACCACTGTTTGTGTCACTAATGCCATACTAGGTCACAACTGTGTCACTAATCCCAGTCTAGGTCACCACTGTTTGTGTCACTAATGTCAGTCTAGGTCACCACTGTTTGTGTCACTAATGTCAGTCTAGGTCACCACTGTTTGTGTCACTAATGTCAGTCTAGGTCACCACTGTTTGTGTCACTAATGTCAGTCTAGGTCACCACTGTTTGTGTCACTAATGCCATACTAGGTCACAACTGTGTCACTAATCCCAGTCTAGGTCACCACTGTTTGTGTCACTAATGTCAGTCTAGGTCACCACTGTTTGTGTCACTAATGTCAGTCTAGGTCACCACTGTTTGTGTCACTAATGTCAGTCTAGGTCACCACTGTTTGTGTCACTAATGTCAGTCTAGGTCACCACTGTTTGTGTCACTAATGTCAGTCTAGGTCACCACTGTTTGTGTCACTAATGTCAGTCTAGGTCACCACTGTTTGTGTCACTAATGCCATACTAGGTCACCACTGTTTGTGTCACTAATGCTGGTCTAGATCACCACTGTTTGTGTCACTAATGCTGGTCTAGGTCACCACTGTTTGTGTCACTAATGCTAGTCTAGGTCACCACTGTTTGTGTCACTAATGCAAGACTAGGTCACCACTGTTTGTGTCACTAATGTCAGTCTAGGTCACCACTGTTTGTGTCACTAATGTCAGTCTAGGTCACCACTGTTTGTGTCACTAATGCAAGACTAGGTCACCACTGTTTGTGTCACTAATGTCAGTCTAGGTCACCACTGTTTGTGTCACTAATGTCAGTCTAGGTCACCTATGTTTGTGTCACTAATGTCAGTCTAGGTCACCACTGTTTGTGTCACTAATGTCAGTCTAGGTCACCACTGTTTGTGTCACTAATGTCAGTCTAGGTCACCTATGTTTGTGTCACTAATGTCAGTCTAGGTCACCTATGTTTGTGTCACTAATGTCAGTCTAGGTCACCACTGTTTGTGTCACTAATGTCTGTCTAGGTCACCTATGTTTGTGTCACTAATGTCAGTCTAGGTCACCTATGTTTGTGTCACTAATGTCAGTCTAGGTCACCACTGTTTGTGTCACTAATGTCAGTCTAGGTCACCTATGTTTGTGTCACTAATGCAAGACTAGGTCACCACTGTTTGTGTCACTAATGTCAGTCTAGGTCACCACTGTTTGTGTCACTAATGTCAGTCTAGGTCACCACTGTTTGTGTCACTAATGTCTGTCTAGGTCACCTATGTTTGTGTCACTAATGTCAGTCTAGGTCACCTATGTTTGTGTCACTAATGTCAGTCTAGGTCACCACTGTTTGTGTCACTAATGTCAGTCTAGGTCACCTATGTTTGTGTCACTAATGCAAGACTAGGTCACCACTGTTTGTGTCACTAATGTCAGTCTAGGTCACCTATGTTTGTGTCACTAATGTCAGTCTAGGTCACCTATGTTTGTGTCACTAATGCAAGACTAGGTCACCACTATTTGTGTCACTAATGTCAGTCTAGGTCACCTATGTTTGTGTCACTAATGCAAGACTAGGTCACCACTGTTTGTGTCACTAATGTCAGTCTAGGTCACCACTGTTTGTGTCACTAATGTCAGTCTAGGTCACCTATGTTTGTGTCACTAATGCAAGACTAGGTCACCACTGTTTGTGTCACTAATGTCAGTCTAGGTCACCACTGTTTGTGTCACTAATGTAAGTCTAGGTCACCTATGTTTGTGTCACTAATGCAAGACTAGGTCACCACTGTTTGTGTCACTAATGCAAGACTAGGTCACCACTGTTTGTGTCACTAATGTCAGTCTAGGTCACCACTGTTTGTGTCACTAATGTCAGTCTAGGTCACCTATGTTTGTGTCACTAATGCAAGACTAGGTCACCACTGTTTGTGTCACTAATGTCAGTCTAGGTCACCACTGTTTGTGTCACTAATGTCTGTCTAGGTCACCACTGTTTGTGTCACTAATGTCTGTCTAGGTCACCACTGTCTGTGTCACTAATGTCTGTCTAGGTCACCACTGTCTGTGTCACTAATGCCAGTCTAGATCACCACTGTTTGTGTCACTAATGCTGGTCTAGGTCACCACTGTTTGTGTCACTAATGCCATACTAGGTCACCACTGTTTGTGTCACTAATGCTGGTCTAGATCACCACTGTTTGTGTCACTAATGCTGGTCTAGGTCACCACTGTTTGTGTCACTAATGCCATACTAGGTCACCACTGTTTGTGTCACTAATGCTAGTCTAGGTCACCACAACTATTCTGTGTCACTAATACCAGTCTAGGTCACCACTGTTTGTGTCACTAATGCTAGTCTAGGTCACCACAACTATTCTGTGTCACTAATACCAGTCTAGGTCACCACTGTTTGTGTCACTAATACCAGTCTAGGTCACCACTGTTTGTGTCACTAATACCAGTCTAGGTCACCACTGTTTGTGTCACTAATGCTAGTCTAGGTCACTATCGCTACACGTATCACCAGTAGTAGTATCTGTTACCAACACTAACAGTATCACCGTGACTTAAATGTGTCACCTTTATAACACTGTTTTAGTACGTATTATGAATACTGTATTGTATCAACCTTTTTCTAGTCTGTTTCACCCTTGCTAGTATGTATCACCTATCTACCTCTGTATCCCCATCACTAGTGACACCAATGATGTTCTGTATCACCATTGTAATCTGTCACCATTACAAACGCTAACCTATTCATCATACCTTAGAAACATCTTACTTTATAACTTAACCTCTTTGTCTTTCAACCCTCTCAAGCCCATTTGAATCCAAAGTGATATTTGACATTCAAAGTGTAAAAACTAACATTTCTCATATTTCATTTTATAAAATTGTTTTTCCCCATTAGTTTATCTACAAGAAAACACAAGTAATTGTTCATGATAATTAAATGTTGTTAAAGGTCGTAAAAGAAAGATTATGTGGTGAAATTAAAGGAGTTTTATTTCTCGAGTTTTGACGTCAGATATTTTTAAAATGTTGGCTTTGTTGTATGCGCTGGGTTAGCTGGTGGCGATAGCATCGATTTGGTGTAGAGGCCTCGGCAGGTGGGTTTAGAGTGGTTGTTGTGTTGATAGTTCTGATATAGTTCTGGTAGCGATAGGTCTTGTATTGATAGGTCTTGTGGTGGTTTGTGGTGGTAGGTCTTGTGGTGGTAGGTCTTGTGTTGGTAGGTCTTGTGGTAGTAGGTCTTGTGGTGGTAGGTCTTGTGGTGGTAGGTCTTGTGGTGGTAGGTCTTGCGTTGATCGGTCTTGTGTTGATATGTCTTGTGGTAGGTCTTGTGGTGGTAGGTCTTGTGGTGGTAGGTCTTGTTGTTGTAGGTCTTGTTGTGGTAGGTCTTGTGTTGGTAGGTCTTGTGGTGGTAGGTCTTGTATTGGTAGGTCTTGTGGTGGTAGGTCTTGTGGCTGTATGTTTTGTCGTGGTAGGTCTTGTGGCTGTAGTTCTTGTGTTAATAGGTCTTTTGTTGGTATGTCTTGTGTTCATAGTTCTTGTTGTGGGAGGTCTTGTCTTCTCAGTTCTAGCAGAAGGAAAGTCTTATGTTCATAATTCTTGCGAAATTAGGTCTTGTGTTGATAGTTCTTGTGTTCACAGAATCATTGTTCTAATGTTCATAATACTTATATTAAAAAATCTAGCGTTGATAATTCTTGTGTTTGGCAGGTCCTGTGTCCGGATTAATTATTATGTGTATAATTATTTTCGTGTATAATATAACCAGACCTACAGCTTCATTTGTGTCCTTACATTTACATTTCAAAGTTTTCCAAGATTTCTATCAGGAAGGAGTCTGATTAAATACAAACATTACAATGTGTTTTTCCAAATGTGACGGATAAATCACAACAAACACAAGAGCCCCAAAGAACAAAAAAAATGTTTTCGTGTGTACGCGAGAATGCCGTGCCTTGTGTGTCGTGATTTAGACTAGACACGCTGACGTCATGATGCAGTTGTCGAAATTTCTGGCAAAATTTAAATCCTCATCCCCCGCGGCGGCGGAAGTGAGTTTCAGACAGACGGTAGAGGACGCTGTGAGGAAACACCACGGAGAGGGGGAGTTGGGAGGTATCAATAATAACGAGTCGGAATCTGAGGTGAGTAGGGGAGGGTGGGGTGGGGAGGGGAGGGATTGAGGAGAGTCGTCGGTAGTTTTTAGTTGTAGGTGTATTTGGACAATGGGGTTGGTCTGTTGGGTATTTAGTCTTGGGGTGGAGAAAGTGGGTGGTTCTCTGTGGTGTGGTAGTGTTGTGGTCTAATTTATTGCTTGCGTTAAGGTGTAATTTGGTGGTAGCTTAAAGATCCACAATGGTGGTAGCTTTGTGGTCTAATTTAGTGATAGATTTGGATATTGATTGCAAGACCTAAGAACTACAAGTGCTTTAGTCAAGTTTTTGTTTTAAAAAAAATTAAACCAAACAACGAGAACTACTGCTTCAGTTTTACAAATATAAACAGTAACGCAGGTCTTTCTGTCCCTCTTTCAAGCAACTATACCAAATAAACATATGGTGTTATAGCCAATTTAATTGTAAACACAGGGTAAAAACTGTAAATATCTCTTCAAGGCTCTAAGCCACGGGCCTAGGTTGTGGAGACCTAGGCTCTATGATAATGGCCTAGGTTGTGGACGTAGGCTCTCAGCCAAGGGCCTAGGTTGTGGAGATCTAGGCTCTAAGGCAGTGGCCTAGGTTGTGGAGATCTAGGCTCTATGATAATGGCCTAGGTTGTGGACGTAGGCTCTAAGCCAATAACCTAGGTTGTGGAGATCTAGGCTCTAAGGCAGTGGCCTAGGTTGTGGAGATCTAGGCTCTAAGGCAGTGGCCTAGGTTGTGGAGATCTAGGCTCTAAGGCAGTGGCCTAGGTTGTGGAGATCTAGGCACTAAGGCAGTGGCCTAGGTTGTGGAGATCTAGGCTCTAAGGCAGTGGCCTAGGTTGTGGAGATCTAGGCTCTATGATAATGGCCTAGGTTGTGGACGTAGGCTCTAAGCCAATAACCTAGGTTGTGGAGACCTAGGCTCTAAGACAAGGGCCTAGGTTGTGGACGTAGGCTCTAAGATAAGGACCTAAGTTGTGGAGATCTAGGCTCTAAGGCAGTGGCCTAGGTTGTAGAGATCTAGGCTCTAAGCCAAAGGCCTAGGTTGTGAAAATCTAGGCTCTAAGGCCCTAATTTATTATTTAGAGGCCAAGACATTAAACACCGGGCCTAGTTTGTAAAGACCTAGGCTATATAATGCTCCGGGCCTATGTTGTTAAGACCTGTTCGACGATCTAAGCCGACTCCCTGCCCCCCCATCCCACCCTTTCTTGTCCATCCTTAAGAAATCGATTATTGGAGTGCTGATGCGGGTTGAAACTTATTGGAACTAAGGGACCCTGTTGTTGCTGACAACAACATGGACACATTGGTATAATCTTGGTGCTGATAGTAAAGACACATTGGTCTAATCATGGTGCTGATAGTAAGGACACATTGGTCTAATCCTGGCGCTGATAGTAAGGACACTTTGGTCTAATCTTGGTGCTGATAGTAAGGACACATTGGTCTAATCCTGGCGCTGATAGTAAGGACACATTGGTCTAATCTTGGTGCTGATAGTAAGGACACATTGGTCTAATCCTGGCGCTGATAGTAAGGACACTTTGGTCTAATCTTGGTGCTGATAGTAAGGACACATTGGTCTAATCTTGGTGCTGATAGTAAGGACACATTGGTCTAATCTTATTGCTGATAGTAAGGATACATTGGTCTAATCTTGGTGCTGATAGTAAGGACACATTGGTCTAATCTTGGTGCTGATAGTGAGGACACATTGGTCTAATCTTGGTGCTGATAGTAAGGACACATTGGTCTAATCTTGGGGCTGATAATAAGGACAAATTGGTCTAATCTTGGTGCTGATAGTAAGGACACATTGGTCTAATCTTGGTGCTGATAGTAAGGACACATTGGTCTAATCTTGGTGCTGATAGTAAGGACACATTGGTCTAATCTTGGTGCTGATAGTAAGGACACATTGGTCTAATCTTGGTGCTGATAGTAAGGACACATTGGTCTAATCTTGGTGCTGATAGTAAGGACACATTGGTCTAATCTTGGTGCTGATAGTAAGGACACATTGGTCATATCTTGGTGCTGATAGTAAGGACAAATTGGTCTAATCTTGGTGCTGATAGTGTGGACACATTGGTCTATTCTTGGTGCTGATAGTAAGGACACATTGGTCTTTTCTTGGGGTGATAGTAAGGACACATTGGTCTAATATTGGTGCTGATAGTAAGGACACATTGGTCTAATCTTGGTGCTGATAGTAAGGACACATTGGTCTAATCTTGGTGCTGATAGTAAGGACACATTGGTCTAATCTTGGGGCTGATAATAAGGACAAATTGGTCTAATCTTGGTGCTGATAGTAAGGACACATTGGTCATGTCAGCACTATGCTGTCTTGTGTAAGTTCAGCACTTAGATGTCTTTTGTAAGGTCAGCATTTAGATGTCTGACTTGTGCCCTCTGTCATCTTTCAATGAAATCCCGCCATGTTTCATATGTTTTCATTTAGTTTAAGCTCGTGAGATATTTATAATGAGCTCATAATATTAAAAGTAAATAAACATTCGGTGGTGTATGACAGAGTACCGCTAATCATTCATCGAACATGTGGGGTTCAGTCATCGTATGCATCAAAAATATACAACGTTCTTAATATAAAATAATATACCATGTCCTTTTAATAAAAAAAAATGTTACCTTCAATACCACCTTCAAGCCATCCAAAACAACGTCACATGTCATCAACGCAATGTCACATGTCATCAAAAAACGAACTAATGTCATCAACACAACGTCATATGTCATCAAAACAACGCCACATGTCTTCAATGCGGGAGCCGTACGTTTTCCCGAAAGACACTTGCCCGAATGCCGTTTGCCCGAAGGCCGATTTCCCGAATGGACACTTAACCGAATGCGCCAAACGCTCGAATGCGACAAATGCCCGAATGGACACTTGCCTAAATGCGACAAATGCCCGAAAGACACTTGCCCGAAGGCCGTTTGCCCGAAAATTGTTAACATTATAATTTACCAAATAATCAACCTATATTTGAAACGAGCTAATGCCATCAACACAACGTCCCAACTACCCAAACGGCTTAACTAACCAATGGACACCAGCGAGAAAAGTCTCAAAGGTATTTGAGAGGTGTATAAATTCATTTAAAAATCATGCACAGCGTAGTTACAATTAATATGGTTATAAAATCCTGTCTATCTGGTTTTTTTCGGACTTTACTAAAGATTGGATGTATTTGATGTTTATAATATTTTCGGTAACTAAATAAAAATTAAAAAAAAGCAAAAACAATTTGGTTTTCACGTGTAATGGCGACATAAACAATGGCATCCTGCTATTGGATAGGTCGCCATTGATTTTATTGTACACATTGTAAGCTAAAAATAGAAAACTAGGTCATGGGGTTTTAAATTTGCATTGTAATTTAAAAACTTGATCTGCAAAGTTTTGTAAACAAATAGTTATCGATCACTAAGTTACTGTACAGCCAATCAATATTTGTCTTACGAAAGTGAAACATCCGGTTATAACTTAGGCTTGATGAAAATAAATAGAAATGTAGCCTTAAACTCAACAAATTATTTTCAAGTTCTCTGGATTTGCAACTTTTATAACATTTATTCTAAAAATATAAAATTTCTAAATTAATTTTAGGCTTAAGTTTTTATTTTTTATTTTTTTTTTACGGTCTAAATCTAAAAAGCACGTTTTTATTCCATGTCAACAACATTGGGGACGGAATCTCGTCAACTCGCTCGCCTCCATTCAAATAATAATCATCCGTCACTTAATAATACTGCTAGTATTAGCCTACTATTTCAATATGTTTTGGTAAGCAGCGTATAATACACCTCTTGGAGTGATTTGTTTTCAATTTTTAAGGACAACTAGAATACCCGTCATCCGTTGGATAACTGTGGGTTTCGGGGGTCATCCATCAAAAAACATCACGTCTGTCACTCAGAGGCATAGAGAGCCTTCCCGGCGCCCGGGGACAAACTTTTCGATTTTAACCCCCCCCCCCCAAGATTTCGATTTTCAACCCCCCCCCCCCTCAAACTTTTGATGTGCACCCCCCCCCCCTACTCAAACTTTCGATTTGCACCCCCCTCAACCTTTCAGTTTATTTTTCCAAACCATTTTGGCGCCCCAACATATGTCCCCCCCCCCCGCCCCCCTTCCCCCCTCCACCTCCTCCCCTCCCCCCCCCCGCCTCCACTCCCCCTCCCACCCCCCTCCTCGCTACGCTACTGCAGTGTCACTTATCGTCACAAAAACAGAGCCCACATTCAAAAATATGTTTCATATCTTTTAAAAACACCGAAAACACCGATTTCGGACTATCCCTTCATATACTGACGTCACATGTGACCTACTCAACTCTACTTCACCTGCCCAGTGTCCCGCCAAGTCTCAGACAACATGTTTTTATCGTTTAAAAAACGATTCCAGCCGAGCATGTCTCTGACCACACTATCCTTTCATATGCTTAGGACAAAGAAACAGATGAACTCTACTTCACCTGCCCTGTATCCTGCCAAGTTCAGATAGGCAACTTTATCATTCACATCTAAAAAAAAAATTGAAAAAAAATATCATTGACATATTGGTCTAGAACCTGTGCCACCCACATGAGAGCGGGCTACGCTACCAACTTAGCTATTTTCTCGTGACGTCACAAATGAATTTTTATACTATACTTTTGAGTCTCCGCGCATAGATCTAGAGATCTTTAAATCTAGAGAAATTTATTGTAAAACTAAATGAAAAAAGACAGTTTAAAATTGATATAAGTGTTGGAACGTAATAAATACAGCAAACGGACGTATTGTTAAAGTTATGACCGACAGAAAATTAGATTTAGAACGCGTTAAACTTTTGAATGGGAACACAATTTTCTTCAATAGACGCCGCCATTTTATTGTACTAAAGAGTAAACAAAAACCTGTGACGTCACGGTCCCGCCGAGTCTAGTGGCTTTTCAAATATTTTAAAAAAAAATGGGTTATTCTGCGTAGGAATAAATCAATAAATTAATTAACGTCTTTAAATAAATTTGTGATCAACAGTCTGTCTGCATTAAAAAATTATTCTCTACCTGCATACCATTTTACAGCTTTCCAGATAGAGTCGAACATATCACAATTTTCGATCAGGCAAACAAATAAATATTCAAACATGTAAACAAAGTTGACTTTTAGTAGTATATAGATGAATATCCAATTATTGTAATGACTAACCACAAATTAGATTGAAAACTGTGTCAGATTTCTATTGAATTGTTTTACAGTGGGCAGTGAACAGCTGTGCAGGGGGTGATTGGGATGTACTGAGATAATTAGATTTTAATGACTAATTCACATGAGTTAGCCCATGGGTCATAACAAAACAAACCTTCTGTTCGACTAAGCGTACACATTGTTGTCCATTTTTGTGTGGATCTAGAAAATTGATTTTTAAACGTATTTAAAAGAGATGTATGGTTATATTTCTTTTTGTTTATTTATATGTAACTCTGAAGTATAGCAGTGTAATTCTAGCTCTTGTAAAACAAGACACCGACATTTACATTTAGACAACACATGTTGCATGAAAAAAAAAATCCATGTATAAATCATTAATTACTTTAACGCTATATAGTTTCGTTATAAACATAAAGTATGTGTTCCTATATATATATATATATATATATATATATATATATATATATATATATATATATATATATATATATATATATATATATATATATATATATATGTGTGTGTGTGTGTGTGTGTGTATGTATGTGTGTGTGTGCGTGTGCGTATGTGTGCATGTATGTCTGTATAGTGTAACTATCATAAGATTAGCGAGTCATTACATTTGTACAATGTGACTACCTTAATTTCAAACAGGATTTACAAATCTCGCGAGAATCTCGCACCGTGCAGCCCAAGACGTCGTCCATGTCAACTACGTCACGTTCGAGCATGCGCAGTGAGCAGTTCACCGATGACACCAGCAGTATAAGTGCCAAAAGCGACGCCAGTGTTGACAGTTTGATCTTTGACCCCAACTTTGGTAAGTCTGTCTTTGTTTGTTGTGGGGGGGGGGGGGGGTTCATGAAATCTAGTTCTTCTGTCCACATTTATATTCAAATCATATTTTATTCCAATTTTGTTATAAGTCTGCCTTCGTTTCTATTGTGGCTTTGTCTAAAGTAATTCTGTTCGCACCGCTGTATTCTTGTTATAACTCTAATCCCAGGATTGGCAGGTCCGGTGGCTTTATCGTGTCCTACTATCTTGACCACAGCTGTATATTTATTTGAAGCTTCAACACCAAGCTCAGCGATACTAGATGTATGATGTGTTTTTGTAATTCAACCCAACCGACTTAATCTAGATCTGCGTCACCGCGCGTCATTTGATACTTTATCTAAAATGTTGAATATGTAATCAATGTCTATGCTACATTATGTAACAACATTGTGGAACCATATCTCAAGAAACGCAAAAAAAAAACAAGTTAAATCTCATTCCCTATGAACATAATATCAAACTTAACATTAATCGTTATTCCATCGCTGTAGCTTCATTAACACCATCATCATCCTTCTCCACAACCATTGCTGTTTATGTTATCAACTCTCTCTTTTTGTTATCAACTCTCTCTTTTTATGTTATCAACTCTCTCTGTCAATACTGAGCTACATCTTGATTTCGGCGTCTGTATGTATCTAATCAGTATATCTCCTCAGCCGTATGTACGTGTGTGTGGTTTTGTAATATTTTTTTGTACTAAAAGTAGTAAACATAATGTGCTGTGCCCTGGTTTATATCATTATTTACAGACTATATCTGCATCACAGCATACAGCTGCCGTTTATATAAATTAACTAGTTACACCATAAAGAATGATCTACAATATGCAACATATATTGACTCAGTAATAAAGGGATGTAAAGCTTTTCATTACTTAACTCTCTAACCCACTTTCTCATTTTCTCTCATTTTATATGTATCTATATATGAACATTATATATATATATATATATATATATATATATATATATATATATATATATATATATATATATATATATATATATATATATATATATATATATATGTATATATATATATGTATATATATATATATATATATGTATATATATATATATATATATATATATATATACTTGTACTAATTCCCCTATAAGTAATGCTCCGTCCTCACGTGAACAATCGAAGCATTTGATTGGCTGAAATCCTATATCCCTATGGCAACGACTAACGTCCTTATAACTTAGCCTTCTAATTGACATCACGCTCTAGCAGGGTGAAAGTAGGGCAGCCTTGTGGGGAGGGCGCGGGGCGCGAGTGGGAGAGAAATAAATGACCATAAATTGACCCTTTTGTTCAGAATTGACCCTTTAGTTTGGGTGGGAAGCGGGGCATGGTGGAGGACGAACGTCGATTATTACAGCGGCATGGTGGGAAGGTCGTTGTCCTGTCTTTGAGAGTTGTCATGAGAAATAAGTGGACCTTGGCGGGATGCTGGGCACGTCGGCTCGGTCTAAGTGCTCACCCTCTAGTGGTGGGCAGTGCTGGTCTGTACATGCTTAATGTACGTATGTACACTGCTACACATATTTTACACACATACAATATATATATATACATATATATATATATATATATATATATATATATATATATATATATATATATATATATATATATGTATAATGTTCGTATGAGTGTCTAAATGAAAATTGCTATTACTGCCCGGGCAGCCTGTCTAAGGGCATAAACGTTTAAGTAGGTCCACCACGTCATAGACGTTTGGCGACTCTTGGACATCTGGCATCAGACCAGACGATTCCTTTTGGCGTCAACACCCAGAAATATATCGCCCCCCCCCCTTCCCCTTCTAAAAGACAACCTCATTTTAAATTACTGGATTGAATAGTTTGGCTGGAAGGCTTTTTTGTGACGTCATCCCGTTGAGCAGTGGTGTGGTCCAAAGTTTTCTGCTCACTCCGTCATGACATCAGTTGTTTAGGTTTGACGTCATGGGACAAAACAGTAACCATGACCATAGGATATTTTGACGACCTGGCCTAGCGGTAGAGAGCTGGACTGCTAACCAGAAAATCTTGAGTTCGAATCTGGATTAAAACAAAGGCGGCTGAGCATAGTGCTGACCACACCATTCCTTCATATGCCGAGGTCTCTGATGAACTCTACTTCTTCTGCCACATGTCACTTAGACTGGACCGTTTCCGGCAGAACCCAGGTCACGCCTCCAGCAGAACATGCTGGAACCTTCAACCCAAGCAGCTGATTAGAATATTCCACGTTCACAGGATGGCACCTGTCATGGCACGCCCGTCCCCTCGGGTCACCAGAAGACACATCGCCCCACCACACGGCTCTGCTAATCTTTTGTGAAACATTTCCACCCCCACCCCCCCTTCCCACCCCATCCCCACCCTCTGTGCCCGAGTTTTCCTTTTTCGCTTTCAGAATGCTAATTTTAGAGCCAGCTCATTTTTATTCGCACAATTTCAAAGGTCTTGAGCCCACATAATCCGTGATATCTTTTGCTAATTTATAGGGAGGTTTTTTTTTTACTCGTTCTCTAAGTCTGGGCTGTGACGTCATTTGATTGCGAACCGAGAGTTTAAACATGAATTCTAATTTGCAGGCTAGATGTCGCAATCAAGCTCTAATTTAACACAATTCATTCATTTTTCACGTTCGTGCCCAAGATACATGGGGCAGATGAAGTAGAGTTCATCTGTTTCAGAGACATCCGGATATGAAGAGATAGTGTGGTCAGCACTATGCCCAGCCTACTTTACTTTCCCTAACTTGAGTTAGGTACCCATCAGAGCTGGGTGGACTCAGGGAGGTTCTACTGACTTGAACCCGGATTCGAAATAGAGCCTTTCTGGTTAGCAGTCCAGCAAATTTAACACAATTACTAGGTTTGAAATAAATATTAGAATTGTTTTTAAATAGTTCTTTTTAATTAGAATACAGAATAATTGATTGGTTATAATATAACAAGTTTGATTGTCATCGATCTAGTTTTAAAAATGTTCATATTTATTCATGTTTATAACCTACACTTGATCAAAAACAAGTATGCGTTAAATAAAAACAAACACCGTTAGGTGGTGCTGCTTTCGACTCTTTTTTAGCCATTCGTTAATTAATTTTGAATGATTCATTTTTAGTTAGACTCAGTTTTAGTTTCGAAATGACTAATTTGTCTTTGAAAATTCGTTAAATGACATAAGTATTGATTAGCAAAAAACAAGTTTTAAGTTCAGCAAGGCCACGGGAGTTATCTACTCTTAAATGACCTTCACCCAAGTTGCACTGGGAAGATCGATCGCGATACCATCAATTTCATTCACGATACTAACGAGCACATTCACGATACCAGCTAGCACGCACAATACTACCGAACACATTCACGATACCAGATACCACCGACGATACTATCGAGCACATTGACGATACCAGTTATCAAAACACGTAACTAAAACCTAGTTTATCATTTGTCTCTCTTGATTCTTGGTCCTGCGATACTTTTAGGGTTGATTACATTCAAAACTATTCTAACGGTTTGTACAAGATGAAAGAAAAACTGGATGCTGTGTTCACGTGTTAGTCTTTAAGCAGTGTTGTTATTTCTAAAAATAGAATACTAAAATAACGACATGCTCTTCGAGAATAAAACCTTATCAGCATATACATCTAAAATACCAGGTTACCATATCATACGTCTAAAATACCAGCTTACCATTTCATACGATTAAATAACTAGTTTACGATTTTATACGACTAAATTACCACCTTACCATTTAATACGACAAAGCAACCACCTTACCATTTCATACGACTAAAATACTTTTTTACCATTTCATACGACTGAACTACCCGCTTACAATCCCGTACTTTAAATTACCTAATTTCCAATCTTATTTTCAGATAAGTTGAGTGGCGTAATGAGGATTTCATCGATTGGACCATTAAGCCTCGTATATTTATTCGTCTTATTTTTTTAAACCCCTTTACTTTTTTGTTTTACCGAACTGAGAAATTTAACGATAGAGACAATCTCCCATGACCTTGTTCTAAAAATAGAATCCTTCTGAAACTGCCGAGTTTCCTATTGACAGAAACCTATCAGTGTCTAGTGGGTGCCACACGCTCATTAATTCAATGTAATTACCGATTTAATTATGTAGAAATTGTTCCGATATGTTGTTTATTTTGGAATCTGATCGAGTATCTTTACCCTCATGTTGTATAATTGTAACTGCACCAGTCATTACATTTTTTATTTATTTCCGTAATTGTTTTCAATTAAGGACGCTCATTTTCATCTTCGATTTGTAAACCGTGTTTACAACGTTCCCTTACTCCTACCTGCAAGTGTTCCTATATAAGTCGTTTAAACAAACCCTTGCCTATTCCGGTACTCGGAACTTTGACCACATCGGAACTTTGACCACATCGGAACTTTGACCACATGTGCTTTGACCATTTGGTGTTTGACTATAGGGAGTTTGACCACATCCGGGCTTTGACCATTGGGGTTTAGACCATATGGGGTTTGACCATGGGTTCTTTGATCGGAGTTTCTTCCAGGCATCCCTTCAGGGCCCCCGAAGAAAGTCTACCGCCCCCCCCCCCCCAAGAACGAAATGAAATTTATATAGAAATATATACTTTTACCAGTGTCCGCCTCACCCCCCCCCCCCCCCCGAAAATTTCAACTCCCCTACCCCTCCCGGAGAAAAAAGGAAGAAACGCTGGTTTTGACCTACCATCAGGACCCCTAAACTTTAGCCCTACTGTCTAGTTGATATCTCACGACGGTAACCTTCTCCCAGCCTGTTACTCTCCTATCGATTTAAACCAAAACACCACAAATAAATACATTAACAGAATCTCACCCCACATCATACCCACAGCTAGACACCCCTCCCCCACACGCATTCTCTCCACACCCCCTCCCCACATCCAACCTCCCAACACACCCTTCCGTACCTGCAACCTCCCCACACACCCCTCCCCACATGCAACCTCCCCACACACATCTCCCCACATCTAACCTCCCCACATACTCCTCCCCACACACATCTCCCCACATCTAACCTCCCCACATACTCCTCCCCACACACATCTCCCCACATCTAACCTCCCCACATACTCCTCCCCACATGCAATCTCTCCACACACCCTTCCCTCCGACCAGCCATGCCTAATGCTAATCAAACCAGATATTCTATCGTCCAATCGCCTGTCGTTTCCCTGCCTGTTATCTCTTGGTTGTTGTTTGGCAAAACTTGATCACCGATATGCCGTGATGTTTGCCTCTTTATGGCAAACTTCAAACATCAAACACACATACTACATGATACGATTGGCTGTGCTAAAATTTACATCAAACACACATAATCTTGGCGCATCATACAATTTGCTGTTCTAAAATTTACATCAGTCACATAGATTTGGGCATCATACAATATGCTGTTCTAAAATTCACACCAAACTCACATAATCTCGGGGCATGATACAATGGAATGTGCTAAAATTCACATCAAACTCACATAATCTCGGGCTATGAAACAATTGGATGTGCTAAAATTCACATCAAACTCACATAATCTTGGCGCATGATACAATTGGCTGTTCTAAAATTCACATCAAACGCGCATAACCAGTTCAAAAGCATTTCAGTTTTTAATGATTTTCGCGTTTGAAAATTTGTTTGGCAAACTGTTAAAGCTGTATGTGGGTCTAAACATTTTGTTTTAAAATAACACGTTTATTTCTGGAGATCACGTGCTATTCTTGTGTTGTACATCAATACTTTCACATTGGCTAACCCTAACTGGCACTAGACTATCACGATAAATAAAATATTGTTTTACCACCGATCTCGTCAGCATCTCGTGTAGAGAGATGAATGTATCTCTAAATCGCCATTAACATTATAACAAATGCCTTTATTTTATCTAATCCTAGTCAACAGACGCGTTACTTACACGTAACTCATGACTAATCGTGTCTAATCATTTCTGATCTCTAACTGATGACAATATACTCATTCATTCAGGCCGGCGCTACCTATAAGGCGAACTAGGCGGTCGCCTAGGGCGCCATCCCTAAGGGGGTGCAAAAGGTTTAATCGCTATTATCGAAAAGTACCTAATAATTGATAACTTTTATAAAGGAGTAGCGATAAATTTCGGCACCCAGGACGAACTATTAATTCTGCACCCCCCCCCCTCACCCCAAAATTTATATCTATATGGGCCTATATTTATTCGCGATGGTGAAAATGCAACCCCACCTCCCTAAGTTTGAAAGGTTGGGGCGCTTTTTACCAGTCATTTTGCCTTTTGAATTTGGTGTCACATAATTGATGTAGAAAATTATTAAATAAGTTCGTAATTTAAATTTCGAACATGTTAATAGGGCTTGTAAGTTTCGTTTTCTCTGACTTTGAATTTTAAATCTGTTCTGCTGTATAGAGTTTTGTAATGACGGGGTGTTCAAATTATTGTCACTTGTTTGGAAAGTTTTGATGATCGTTTGATTTGGGAGTAACGGCGGAAGGCTGTTGCTGAAATGGTTTCGTAGGTATAAAGTATCTAAGTGTTAAATTTCGTATTTTTTATTTGGCTGTTGTGTAGTTGAAGGTCTAGTGGAATCTGATTGGTAGTAGAGAAATGATAATGTAGGTGATGAAGTATCGTAGTTCTGGACTTCGGGAGTATTGATTATTGTGGTATTAAGGTATCGAATTATATTGACTGTTTAAAGTGTAGTAGTAGGTCCAGTGAAATCGTTGTTGATTGGAACCACCGTTTATAGAGCTTGGTTAAGTTAAACGTGTTGTTGTCGTAGTTTTGGAGCATCGAGTCTAGTTGTGTTTAGTTATCGAAGTTTGATATGTGTTGTGTATGTAGTAGAGTATATCGAGTAGTCGAGTTTATCGTAAGGTAGATGATTTAAATTCAGTACGGAACACACTACAAAGAAAGGCAGGCGTTCTCTAGTTGAAAAATCTTTAGTTTTTTAGGAATCTACATTAACACTCTTAAAGTATTAATATATATTAAATAGGATGAAATTTATAACTAACCGTAATCTTTGATTTTTCAAATTATAATTTTTTAAATATATTTAATCTATAATGCAAGCAATGTCTAAACAGTTCGAGTGTTTGATTTTTTTGAAAGACATCCCTTTATTTAGGGGATCCAAAATTTGACATATATGTTAGATGAACTGTGTATACCATTTAATGTATGTCATCAAAATTGGATAGAAGTATGCTATAATAAAGCTACCATTTTTAGAATTTCAAACAAAACATACAGTTAAGTATTCAATAGGTAAAATATATTGTTTTTACAAGGTTACATAGCTAATATAAAAAAATTGTTATAATCATTACGTAATGAAATTTAGAACGTTTTATTGTGTTTTTCAAACATGTCTTAGTTACACTTGATTAATTTAGCAATTCTTGTGAAAGTTATTTCCCTTGAATAAAATTTTGTTATTTGGATTTTCAAATGGGAGATAATTCGTTGCTTAACTTTACATTCATTTCAAATTCCTGCACCTTAGGTTGACAGCTTACATATAAATACAACTTTAAGTTATTATTTGCTATTGTAAAAATTATATAGAGCTTAAGTTCTAAACAAATTAGCTTGGTAGGTTTTTTATAAAGTTAAAAAACAAATACATCAGTAGCCGTTGCAGATTGCAATACATAATGTTTGTAGACATACAGTCTGAGTCGTAAATGAAACATCTAATTAATTGTCTTTTCATATTTTTCACCCTCTCCTAAAGGATTCAAATATAGCAATTTTAGGCTGGAATCTATAACATTTATAACCTTTTATTTTTCCATATAAAAAAATCGTTACATAATCACACAATATAGACATTTTTTTTATAACTAAAATCAGTCGAGCTTAAAACAAGTAAGTTCCGTTTTGGAACTCACCTTGGGAGGACTGCAGAGAGTCCAACACTACAAGAACTTTTTTTTTCAGTGTTTTTTTTTTAGACTTTTTCCCCCGGGAGGGGGAGGGAAGAAAACACTTAAAATTTTCTAGGGGGGGGGATGGGGGGGGGGGGGGAGAATGTCGCAAAGTACAAAGTAGATTCGTGGACTTAGCAAGTTTCAACAAAACGTGATTATGCTTGCAAACTGGAATTGGAGGAATTAGTACAAATGTTTGCAACGAATGAGACAAGTAAAATTTGATTTTGATGTCTACATTTAACGTTTATGCAATTGATAATAAACTAATATGTCACTTTTAATGAATTGTTTTCTTATGCATATGTTTTAATAATTAATTTGTGTGAAAGGGGGCGTTTTAATAAGTTTTGCCTAGGGCGCTGCATAACCTCGCGCCGGCACTGCATTCACTACATATAACTCCCGCTAATTATACATTCCGTAGCTTCTGAAACTCCTGCCTCATATGTATTCCTTGTCTCTCGCCCGTTCCATCAATGGCATTCATTTCTCTAACATGTCAGCCTATGTTAAAGGGATCTATTCGTCAAATCCCAAGAATTCAATCTCGGTAATACGATGCGTACTTTCTATTTCTATCAACTGTTTCTAGCCCGATTTTATAGCAGTGAAGAATCTAAAGTAAACATATACATACGTACATATTTATATCATAAAAAGTAACACTTTAGTCTCCGAGGATATATTTTCTTATGATTTATTTTAACACTGGAATTTGGTAATTTCCTTTTTTACTTCAAGCACATACGATAATGTCATAATGTAGATTAGACAAACTTGTGGTTATGGTTATCGTAATAACTAACAGACACGCATGTAAACATTCCTACATATATACAGAGACATAAGAAAAGATGACACACACATACATCAGACAATGACGACGCACATACAGACAGACACACAGACGATCCGAGCAGTTCATGAACTCATCAATCGGTGATTGATTGCCCGTCACGGTTGGGGCACAGGGACGCTCGCTAAGAAAGGAAGCGATATGCAAATCATCTATTTCTCCACTGACTTATGCGTCAGTTAGCTCTCTGTGAAGAGTAGTTTATTGGGGAGATGTTAATTAATTCATCAGTTGTGAATAATCAGCGCTGAGCGAGGTTTTATCTGTCGACCTGCAAGGTTAGTGTTCTCGTACGTACATCACATGTTTACAGCCCCGCATCACAGACCCATGTCATAGACCCACATCACAGACCCATGTCACAGAGCCATGCCATAGACCCATCTCACAACACCCATGTCATAGACCCACATCACAGACCCATGTCATAGACCCATGTCACAGACCCGCATCACAGACCCATGTCATAGACCCATGTCATAGACCCATGTCATAGACCCACATCACAGACCCATGTCATAGACCCATGTCATAGACCCATGTCATAGACCCACATCACAGACCCATGTCATAGACCCATGTCATAGACCCATGTCATAGACCCATGTCATAGACCCATGTCATAGACCCATGTCATAGACCCACATCACAGACCCATGTCATAGACCCATGTCATAGACCCATGTCATAGACCCATGTCATAGACCCATGTCACAGACCCATGTCATAGACCCATGTCATAGACCCACATCACAGACCCATGTCATAGACCCATGTCATAGACCCATGTCATAGACCCATGTCATAGACCCATGTCATAGACCCACATCACAGACCCATGTCATAGACCCATGTCATAGACCCATGTCATAGACCCACATCACAGACCCATGTCATAGACCCATGTCATAGACCCATGTCATAGACCCATGTCATAGACCCATGTCATAGACCCATGTCATAGACCCATGTCATAGACCCATGTCATAGACCCATGTCATAGACCCACGTCACAGACCCATGTCATAGACCCATGTCATAGACCCATGTCATAGACCCACATCACAGACCCATGTCATAGACCCATGTCATAGACCCATGTCATAGACCCATGTCATAGACCCATGTCATAGACCCATGTCATAGACCCATGTCATAGACCCACATCACAGACCCATGTCATAGACCCATGTCATAGACCCATGTCACAGACCCATGTCATAGACCCATGTCATAGACCCATGTCACAGACCCATGTCATAGACCCATGTCATAGACCCATGTCATAGACCCACATCACAGACCCATGTCATAGACCCATGTCATAGACCCATGTCATAGACCCATGTCATAGACCCACATCACAGACCCATGTCATAGACCCATGTCATAGACCCATGTCATAGACCCATGTCATAGACCCATGTCACAGACCCACATCACAGACCCATGTCATAGACCCATGTCATAGACCCATGTCATAGACCCACATCACAGACCCATGTCATAGACCCATGTCATAGACCCATGTCATAGACCCATGTCACAGACCCACATCACAGACCCATGTCATAGACCCATGTCATAGACCCATGTCATAGACCCATGTCACAGACCCACATCACAGACCCATGTCATAGACCCATGTCACAGACCCATGTCATAGACCCACATCACAGACCCATGTCATAGACCCATGTCACAGACCCACATCACAGACCCATGTCATAGACCCATGTCACAGACCCACATCACAGACCCATGTCATAGACCCATGTCATAGACCCATGTCATAGACCCATGTCACAGACCCACATCACAGACCCATGTCATAGACCCATGTCACAGACCCATGTCATAGACCCACATCACAGACCCATGTCATAGACCCATGTCACAGACCCACATCACAGACCCATGTCATAGACCCATGTCATAGACCCATGTCATAGACCCATGTCATAGACCCATGTCATAGACCCATGTCACAGACCCACATCACAGACCCATGTCATAGACCCATGTCACAGACCCATGTCATAGACCCATGTCACAGACCCACATCACAGACCCATGTCATAGACCCACATCACAGACCCATGTCATAGACCCATGTCACAGACCCACATCACAGACCCACATCACAGACCCATGTCATAGACCCACATCACAGACCCATGTCACAGACCCACATCACAGACCCATGTCATAGACCCACATCACAGACCCATGTCACAGACCCACATCACAGACCCATGTCACAAACCCACATCACAGACCCATGTCATAGACCCATGTCATAGACCCATGTCACAGACCCATGTCACAGACCCATGTCACAGACCCACATCACAGACCCATGTCATAGACCCACATCACAGACCCATGTCACAGACCTATGTCACAGACCCACATTACAGACCCACATCACAGACCCACATCACAGAGCCATGTCATAGACCCATGTCACAGACCCATGTCACAGACCCACATTACAGACCCACATCACAGACCCACATCACAGAGCCATGTCATAGACCCATGTCACAGACCCATGTCACAGACCCACATTACAGACCCACATCACAGAGCCATGTCATAGACCCATGTCACAGACCCATGTCACAGACCCACATCACAGAGCCATGTCATAGACCCATGTCACAGACCCATGTCACAGACCCACATTACAGACCCACATCACAGAGCCATGTCATAGACCCATGTCACAGACCCACATCACAGAGCCATGTCATAGACCCATGTCACAGACCCATGTCACAGACCCACATTACAGACCCATGTCATAGACCCACATCACAGACCCATATCACAGACCCATGTCAAAGACCCACATCAGAGACCCACATCACAGACCCATGTCACAGACCCATGTCACAGACCCATGTCACAGACCCACATCACAGACCCATGTCATAGACCCACATCACAGACCCATGTCACAGACCCATGTCACAGACCCACATTATAGACCCACATCACAGACCCACATCACAGAGCCATGTCATAGACCCATGTCACAGACCCATGTCATAGACCACATCATAGAATCACATCACACACCCACGACACACATCCCATAACATATATGTCAATAACCTTACAAAACGACTGCCCATAACCCCACAAAATGTCTGACCATAACCCCACAAAATGTCTACCCATAACCCCACAAAACGTCTGAAATCTCCGTCCCCTCTGTGAGATTATCTCCCCTTTCAGAGATCGATAATGGCTAGTGATCGCTTGATCAGATTCGCAAATTGAGACTCTTCGGCATTTAGACGTTTTTATCAGAAAATTTGTTATCAAGAAATGCTCAGTGTCTGGCCCTCTCCCGGCTGTAATGTTAAAGGCGACTGGTGCGTCACTATTGTATTCGTTCAATAGCATGTAGAGCAGCGTTTGGAATGAAGGCGACGTGAAAATGGTGTACACAAAAGGTGTTGTGCATCAAGTGGTGTCAGGTGTTAAACTCAGAGCTGAGGTGTTGAGCTCAACGCAGTGGTGTTTAGCTCAATTATTTTTCAATATAAAAAAATCGTTACATAATCACACAATATAGACATTTTTTATAACTAAAATCAGTCGAGCTTAAAACAAGTAAGTTCCGTTTTGGAACTCACCTTGGGAGGACTGCAGAGAGTCCAACACTTAGCTCAACGCTGAGGTGTTAAGCTCTGTGATATAGTGTTTAACTCAGTAATATGGCATTCAGCAGTAACGTGTTTTAGCTCATCAATATGATGTTTATTTTAATTGTTTAGCTCAATGTAATGTCTAGTTCAACAAAGTGGTAATTAGCCGCGAAACTATCTCTTCGCGAAATTCAGCAAATTAGTTCATTAAAATATTTAATCGCAAAATTTGTATCTATTTGCATAGGGCATAGGCTTACCAACAACTTATTAATTTTTAACCCTTTACGAACAAGTCATTTATTATGTTAAAAACTTCGAAGTTGTGTTTGATTAATAAAGCGTATGTAATTTCACGACTTGTCATGTCTTCGACAAAAACCAACCCTCATAATCATATACGACCCAATAATTCTTGGATTAACTAAATGCCCATGTTAAAGTATTCAGAGATAAACCCATGCTATGATTAGAAAATGGTACACTCGGATCCCGTGTATGATAGGAGCCCTGTGTACTCTCAGAGCCCTGTACACTGGGAGCCCGTTTACTCTCAGAGCCCTGTACACTCTGAGACCGTGTACTCTCAGAGCCCTGTACACTCTGAGCACGTGTACTTTCAGAACCCTGTACACTCTGAGACCGTGTACTCTCAGAACCCTGTACACTCTGAGCACGTGTACTCTCAGAACCCTGTACACTCTGAGCACGTGTACTCTCAGAACCCTGTACACTCGGAGCCCTTGTGCACTACGAACTCGCATACACTCGGAGCCCGCAGGCACTCAGAGCCCGTGTATACTTTACGCTCGTGAATTCATCTATCGCCAACTACTCTCTTAAACTATTTTTGTTAAACTGGAAAGACTACACCGCTTTTTAATTAAATTTCTCATTACCAAGTTATCATTTTCACATGTAGGTAATTACTAATAGACAAACACATAATCTAATTAGCGTCTAGAATCTTCGCCACTTCCCCGGGGGGAGTGAGGTACGCCATACAATACCACTAACGTCATGAACATACTACAGCCGGGGGGAGGTGATCATAAGGCTTCAAGAAAATTTGAAACCCTTCAGAAAACGCAAAATTAAACCTCATAAGATCTAACTGAGGAACGGAGACAAAATCGATCATCACTGATTACTTTGTAAAAGTAATAAGGAAAAAGACATATGGTTGGGGAGTTATTTTTTTTTTTTAGTATTTTCCCTTCTAAATGATATTAATTTTTAATAAGTTCTGTTTTGAAAGTTTGTAGTAGTTAGGTATAATACGTTCTGTGGGGAGAGAGGTGAATAGAAATCTGTTTAGTTTCTCTGTTTTGAAAGTTTGTAGTAGTTAGGTATAATACGTTCTGTGGTGAGAGAGTTTAATAGAAATCTGTTTAGTTTCCATAAAGGGTATCGTTTCTCTGCGTTGATTCGTGACAGATTTCTCCTAGTATGGATATAACAACTGAGACAAAGTTCAGATCATATTAAAGTTTACTTATGTAAGCACACATCAATTGAATCCTGATCCTAACCTTACCGATATCTACTATCCAACACCACTACCACCAACTGCCCCACTGAATGAAGATGAAGAGAAGATCCAACACACAGTACAATTCAAGATATGATGTTCTTTAATTACACAATCAACTGTTCTACTGATAGACTATACTATCTAATGTCTTCTAATAACAACTAACTACACTAGAAGCCTAGTTTGCCTCATCACGCTTATCCGCAAACACACAAACACACATATACACACATTCACACACGCACGCGAACACGCACACAAACACTCTTTACGTCGATACTTCGAAGAACTGGAATTAAATTCTCATTGGATTATGAGTGGTACCTTCAAAACAGCTCCTGCGTTATTTACAAAGTTCGTGCTTTTGTCCTAAAGACAGGTCAGTTTCTCCAGCTTAATTTCAAAGCTACGACGCTTGTCAAATAGTTTAACTTAGATTAACCAGCCAACTATCAATCTTAACTTTCGGAACTAGTCCTAACGCGATACTTTACTTTAGGTCACAAGCTCAAATCAAAGCCATGTTAGTTTTAGGGCTATTTTTAATTTAATTCTTCTCCTGTGAACTGAATATTTATTTACTAAGGACAGCCAACAATATTCAATTCGCTCATCATATGCGACGTCACGGCAATTCACTTGAATTGATTGATCGACATGACGTAACCATGATTGTGAAATACACAGGTCAATGACCTCACGGCAGGTTAGATCAACCTGATTTTTAAATTTGTGCCGTTTCATTTTTACCTCAGGTGTTTCTGTTTTCTAGCAGGTTGGTAGTGTCTAGCAGGTTGGTAGTGTCTAGCAGGTATCAGGTAGTCTAGCAGGTATCAAGTAGTGTCTAGCAGGTTTCACTTAGTCTCTAGCAGGTACCTCTATTGGATTATCTCATTGGTGGGCGTTTACTGGCATATCTGCAATATGCTTGCGTGAGTACACTTTTCACTACCTGCAGAAAACTGTCAACATTCCCCTCTACATACACACAAATGACCTCACGGCAAATGACCTCAGACAAACTATTACCTAAGGATAGATCTCCTTTATCACTTTGAAATGTGTCGAACATGACCTTAGGATAGACCTCCACAAACATGACCTTAGGATAGACCTCTCCCATCACGTAGTTTGAAATGTTTCAAACATGACCTTAGGATAGACCTCTCCCATCACGTAGTTTGAAAAGTTTCAAACATGACCTAAGGATAGACCTCTCCCATCAGTTTGAAATATATCAAACATGACCTTAGGATATACCTCTCCCATCACGTAGCTTGAAATGTTTCAAACATGACCTTAGGATAGACCTCTCCCCTCACGTAGTTTGAAATGTTTCAAACATGACCTTAGAATAGACCTCCACAAACATGACCTTAGGATAGACCTCCACAAACATGACCTTAGGATAGACCTCCACAAACATGACCTTAGGATAGACCTCCACAAACATGACCTTAGGATAGACCTCCACAAACATGACCTTAAGATAGACCTCCACAAACATGACCTTAGAATAGACCTCCACAAACATGACCTTAAGATAGACCTCCACAAACATGACCTTAGGATAGACCTCCACAAACATGACCTTAGGATAGACCTCCACAAACATGACCTTAGGATAGACCTCCACAAACATGACCTTAGGATAGACCTCCACAAACATGACCTTAGGATAGACCTCCACAAACATGACCTTAGGATAGACCTCCACAAACATGACCTTAGGATAGACCTCCACAAACATGACCTTAGGATAGACCTCCACAAACATGACCTTAGGATAGACCTCCACAAACATGACCTTAGGATAGACCTCCACAAACATGACCCTAGGATAGACCTCCACAAACATGACCCTAGGATAGACCTCCACAAACATGACCTTAGGATAGACCTCCACAAACATGACCTTAGGATAGACCTCCACAAACATGACCTTAGGATAGACCTCCACAAACATGACCTTAGGATAGACTCTCTCATCACGTAGTTTGAAATGTGTCAAACATGACCTTCCCAGCGAACAGATGGGTCGTGTGATCGATTTGTTCGTGTACAGTCGATACAAGATCGACACGGGGCTCTACTCTGATGATCCAATTTTTCTCTCCCTTGCTACTCTGGTCATCCTATTCTTGTCTCCCTTCTACCTATTGGGTCCGCCCAATCAGCAAATGATCAACAGTTAGGACATGTTCTTTTTTTTTTTTTTAGATTGGAGCTTTTTATTCTTTTATAAATTTTCCCGTGTGTGTTTGGAATTATGGAAAGATAAACTGTGTACAATGTGTATTTTTGTAATTCAATTCGAGGGAATTAGTTTAGTTTCTACATTTTAATTATGGGTTATAGGATTTGACAGTGAATTTGTGCGAGGTTTCAAGATCTTGTTGAAGTGAAGATGGTCAACACGTAGAAACTCCGTGTGGTTAACGTAGTTTTAAATGAGTTTGACTTTGTGTTTCTGTTATCCTTTCAAACTATAATCATTATTCTCATTCTAGCTAGTAGATAATTGTGATCATTTGTGTGTGTATTCATTTTCTAGTCGTGAGATGTGTATAGACTCTGTTTTTCAAGTGATGATCAATTATATGGTGCAGTGAATGGATCATAGGATTCATCTCATCACTAACATATTGCAACAGATGGATCACTACAGTAAACACATGCGTCAATAACATTGTTTTAATTTGCATCAAATCGATCATACACTCCGGTAAACTGATCAGATTTAGCTTTGAATGGCTCACACCATGCAGCTAATTCATCGTTACACTTCAGATCGTTTAGTTATAGCTCTCCGTTACCCGTATGTTGAGCATTAACTTACAACATCTACCTCCACTGATAGCTTAAGTTGGTCTGTGTGTGGGATGTTTTTGTTCAATTTCTCCACTGTCAGTCTAGGACTCACAATTCTTGTTGGCAAAATGTTCCGTTGTTTTATTTAAATAATACATGTACTTCTGTGTATTTCAAGTTTATATAACATCCATATAATCTGCAATATATATAGTATCCCTATCATCTCTATCTGTATATATATATATATATATATATATATATATATATATATATATATATATATATATATATATATATATATATATATATATATATATATATATCCTGATAACTCTATATCTATATCATCAATATCATCTACTTCTACATCATGTATAACATCTATATATATATATCTATTTCTACATCTATATTGAAATCTACTTCTACTTCTACATCTACACCAATATATCTATATCTCTACATCTACTTGTATTTGTATCTATATATATACACCTATATCTATACCCATCTCCATCTGTAGATATATATCCATATATAACACATGATATACGTGTTAGTTGTAGCCTGCACAATGTAACATCGCCTTGCATTACCCCATCATAAAGTAAATATCTCAACGATTTTAACAGCACCATCTCCAAGTTTCAAGTGCGCTAATGCCACAGTTTTCAGGGCCTGTCTAGATTCTCCGTGGGTCTTCCATTATCCCAAGATCCGGTGTCCGTGTGCTCACGTTCCTCGCTCCCCACCCCCCCTCCCCCTGCATGCATTTCACTGCTTTTATTCTATTTCCTGTGTGGTTTATGGTCCTGGGGAAAATGTCCTCGACCACTGGGGACAATGTCCTCGACCACTGGGGACAATGTCCTCGTAATGTCCTCGTCCACTGGGGACAATGTCCTCGTCCACTGGCGACAATGTCCTCGTAATGTCCTCGTCCACTGGGGACAATGTCCTCGACCACTGGGGACAATGTCCTCGACCACTGGGGACAATGTCCTCGACCACTGGGGACAATGTCCTCGACCACTGGGGACAATGTCCTCGACCACTGGGGACAATGTCCTGGACAACTGGGGACAATGTCCTCGACCACTGGGGACAATGTCCTCGACCACTGGGGACAATGTCCTCGACCACTGGGGACAATGTCCTCGACCACTGGCGACAATGTCCTCGTAATGTCCTCGACCACTGTGGACAATGTCCTCGTAATGTCCTCGTCCACTGGGGACAATGTCCTCGTCCACTGAGGACAATGTCCTCGTAATGTCCTCGTCCACTGGGGACAATGTCCTCGTCCACTGGGGACAATGTCCTCGACCACTGGCGACAATGTCCTCGTAATGTCCTCGTCCACTGGGGACAATGTCCTGGACCACTGGGGACAATGTCCTCGACCACTGGGGACAATGTCCTCGACCACTGGGGACAATGTCCTCGACCACTGGGGACAATGTCCTCGTCCACTGGGGACAATGTCCTCGACCACTGGGGACAATGTCCTGGACAACTGGGGACAATGTCCTCGACCACTGGCGACAATGTCCTCGTAATGTCCTCGTCCACTGGGGACAATGTCCTCGTCCACTGGGGACAATGTCCTCGACCACTGGCGACAATGTCCTCGTAATGTCCTCGTCCACTGGGGACAATGTCCTCGTCCACTGGGGACAATGTCCTCGACCACTGGCGACAATGTCCTCGTAATGTCCTCGTCCACTGGGGACAATGTCCTGGACCACTGGGGACAATGTCCTCGACCACTGGGGACAATGTCCTCGACCACTGGGGACAATGTCCTCGACCACTGGGGACAATGTCCTCGTCCACTGGGGACAATGTCCTCGACCACTGGGGACAATGTCCTCGACCACTGGGGACAATGTCCTGGACAACTGGGGACAATGTCCTCGACCACTGGCGACAATGTCCTCGTAATGTCCTCGTCCACTGGGGACAATGTCCTCGTCCACTGGGGACAATGTCCTCGTAATGTCCTCGACCACTGGGGACAATGTCCTCGTCCACTGGGGACAATGTCCTCGTCCACTGGGGACAATGTCCTCGACCACTGGCGACAATGTCCTCGTAATGTCCTCGTCCACTGGGGACAATGTCCTCGACCACTGGCGACAATGTCCTCGTAATGTCCTCGTCCACTGGGGACAATGTCCTCGACCACTGGGGACAATGTCCTCGACCACTGGGGACAATGTCCTGGACCACTGGGGACAATGTCCTCGACCACTGGGGACAATGTCCTGGACCACTGGGGACAATGTCCTCGACCACTGGGGACAATGTCCTCGACCACTGGCGACAATGTCCTCGTAATGTCCTCGTCCACTGGGGACAATGTCCTCGTCCACTGGGGACAATGTCCTCGACCACTGGCGACAATGTCCTCGTAATGTCCTCGTCCACTGGGGACAATGTCCTCGACCACTGGCGACAATGTCCTCGTAATGTCCTCGTCCACTGGGGACAATGTCCTCGACCACTGGGGACAATGTCCTCGACCACTGGGGACAATGTCCTCGAAATGTCCTCGACCATTGGGGACAATGTCCTCGACCACTGGGGACAATGTCCTCGACCACTGGGGGACAATGTCCTCGTAATGTCTTCGACCACTGGGGACAATGTCGTCGACCACTGGGGACAATGTCCTCGACCACCTGCGTGTCGACACAGAAATGTCCTCGACCATCACAAAAATGTCCACAAGTTTCTCTTATATATATATAAAAAAAAACTCCGCTAAAAACAGACGATGCTAAATTTAGATTCCAATTATGTTTACGGGGACGTGCGCAAAGTGCTCCCCGGGGGGTAGGGGAGAAACTGAAGGATGGATAGGTGATGTTGTAGGGAGGAGAGGACATAAGAGTGGGAAGGAGAGGACATAAGAGGGGGGAGGGGAGGAACTGAAGGAGGGATAGGCGATGTTAAAGGGAGGAGAGGACATAAGAGGGGGGAGGGGAGGACATAAGAGGGGGGGAGGGGAGGACATAAGAGGGGGGAGGGGAGGACATAAGAGGGGGGGAGGGGAGGACATAAGAGGGGGGAGGGGAGGACATAAGAGGGGGAGGGGAGGACATAAGAGGGGGGAGGGGAGGACATAAGAGGGGGGAGGGGAGGACATAAGAGGGGGGAGGGGAGGACATAAGAGGGGGGAGGGGGAGGACATAAGAGGGGGGAGGGGGAGGACATAAGAGTGGGAAGAAGAGGACATAAGAGGGGGGAGGGGAGGACATAAGAGGGGGGAGGGGAGGACATAAGAGGGGGGAGGGGAGGACATAAGAGGGGGGAGGGGAGGACATAAGAGGGGGGAGGGGAGGACATAAGAGGGGGGGAGGGGAGGACATAAAGAGTGGGAAGGAGAGGACATAAGAGGGGGGAGGGGAGGACATAAGAGGGGGGAGGGGAGGACATAAGAGGGGGGAGGGGAGGACATAAGAGGGGGGAGGGGAGGACATAAGAGGGGGGAGGGGAGGACATAAGAGGGGGGAGGGGAGGACATAAGAGGGGGGAGGGGAGGACATAAGAGGGGGGAGGGGAAGGACATAAGAGGGGGGAGGGGAGGACATAAGAGGGGGGAGGGGAGGACATAAGAGGGGGGAGGGGAGGACATAAGAGGGGGGAGGGGAGGACATAAGAGGGGGGGAGGGGAGGAACTGAAGGAGGGATAGGCGATGTTTGTAGGGAGAGTGAGGACATAAGAGTGGGAAGGAGAGGACTAGAGGGGGGGGGGGAGGACATAAGAGGGGGGAGGGGAGGACATAAGAGGGGGGAGGGGAGGACATAAGAGGGGGGAGGGGAGGACATAAGAGGGGGGAGGGGAGGACATAAGAGGGGGGAGGGATGAGGGACATAAGAGGGGGGAGGGGAGGACATAAGAGGGGGGAGGGGAGGACATAAGAGGGGGAGGGGAGGAACTGAAGGAGGGATAGGCGATGTTAAGGGAGGAGAGGACATAAGAGGGGGGATGGGAGGAACTGGAGGAGGGGTAGGCGATGTTAAAGGGAGGAGAGGACATGAGAGGGAAGACATTAGAGATGTGTAGCGCTGTATTCTAGTTGTAGGAGTGAGTGAGTTGGATGGAAGGATTACAGTGGAGAGTAGATCGTGGGAGTGAGGGCGTGGGGGAGTATGTGTGTGAGAGATAGAGAGAGGTAGATTAGGAGAATGGGGTGTGCTGGAATTAAAGTTGAAGTATGGAGTGCTGGATTGCATAAGAGAAAAGGGGAGTTATGTAGAGAGGAACTTGTCAACAGATATAAGAAGGAAGAAGGAACGTGCAAAGAAATGTTGTATTTTGGATGTCGTTGTTACCTCTGTATCTTGCATTAAACTATAATTACTTGGATTAGTAGTTTATGTGTGGACGAGGGGGAGTCATGGTCGAGTGGTAGAGCATCCATACTGTTGCCCTATCGTCTCGAGTTCGAACCCTTAGCTCGAGCCTCTGTAGCACTCCCTCCGTATAGGCCTCTCTTTTTCTCCCTCCCCTCCCCTCTCTCTCTCTTACTCTCTCTCTCTCTCTCATTCTAAATAAATATATATATATATATATATATATATATATATATTATATATATATATATATATATATATATATATATATATATATATATATATATACATATATATATATATATATATATATATATATATACATATATACATACATATACTTCTGTGTTTGATGGAACAGAATGTAAATAAACAGCTGTTGTACTCAACCCCCTTCATCTTAGGATACGTATCTCTAGCCCGAACCCCACCCCCCCCCCTTCACCCCGCTCATCTTCCTTCCTGTAATTAAGGAACTGGTTCCCAACGGGTGCGCGGACCTTTGACCACAGGTGCTTTGACCATAGGGGGTTTTGACCATAGGGGGGTTTGACCACAGCGGAGCTTTGACCATAGGGGCTTTGACCATAGGGGGTTTGACCACAGCGGGGCTTTGACCATAGCGGTGCTTTGACCATAGGGGGTTTGATCATAGGGGGTTTGACCATAGGGGGTTTGACCACATGTGTTTTCTCAGCAGAGGATCTTTGATTA